>NC_138768.1:327828711-327858711 GCF_965119305.1 Pelophylax lessonae | reverse complement strand
ACAGGACCCTTTATAAAACCAGACTGCTGTCACCCTGGACTTGTGTGAACCGGCTCCATTGAGAAGCGGTCACATTCACGTCATGCAAATTGGATGCGGCCTAAAACTCCTGCAATTTGCATATATGTGAGCCCAGCCTTATTCCATTTACAGAGCTTCTTAAAAGAAGGTTGTCTAGGAACAAACCACAAGTCTATAATGTGAAGGAACAGATTTAAGGGTTCTTTATACTGATGCTTCGGTAACTTTCCTATTAAAAAAGGTGAATTTAAAGTGACATTTCACCCTACAAAAGGAAAGTTTGCGAGCAGGAATGCTTTAATTGGAGAAGACAAATGCCATGTCTCTTCTGCACTAAGAGCTTTTTACCTTTCCCCTTGCAAGCTTCTTTAGAATGTACATTGAGCTGTACATTTCAGTATGTGAATGTCGGATTACATCATCCCAGATCAGCCAGTCAAGATGGCCGAAGTCAACAAACTTGGAAGAAGGCTAAGTGGGGTACACACTATAAGAAAATCGGGCGAACGATTGTCCGATTTTCCTTTTTTTTTTGTTTGTTGTTTATTGTTTCTGATCATGCGCAGTCTTTCTTTTCTGATTTTTCTTGTACAAAAATCGTACGAAAATGGTACACATTAACCACTTGCCGAGCCGCCCTGCCGCAGTAATATTAAGGCAGGCGGTCGGCTCGGCTGTGTCCAGTCACGTAGTATTACGTGACTGAGTGCATCTGGTTTTGTTTAGACACAGCCGGAGGCGGGCTGCGGAGGAGAGGCGGCGATTACTGTTGCCCTCCCGCGATCGTCGGAGAAACCGAGAGAAGACCCGCCAGCTTATGTAAACAAAGCAGGCGGATCTTTTGTCACACAGGCAGAGAGACATCAGCAGTTTCAGCTAAGCTGAAACTGCGATCTGTCTGTGCCTGTCACAGAACACCCCCCCCCCCCCCCCACACACACACACACACAGTCAGTAAGCACTTTAGGCATACATTAACCCCTTTGATCACCCCCAGTTTTAACCCCTTACCTGCCAATGTCATTTATACAGTAACAGTGCATATTATTTAGCACTGATTACTGTATTAGTGTCACTGGTCCCCAAAAAGTGTCAAAAATGTCACTTACAGGTCCGATCTATCCGCCGCAATGTCGCAGTCCAGCTAAAAATCGCAGATCGCCGACATTACTAATAAAATAAATAAATAAATAAATAAAAAGTCCAAAAATCTATCCCGTAGTTTGTAAACACTAAAACTTTTGCGCAAACCAATTAAAATACGCTTTTTAGGATTTTTTTTTTAACCAAAAATATGTAGCAGAACACAAATTGGCCTAAACTGATAAAAAATTAATTTTAAAAATGCTTTTTATTGGGAATGTTTTATAGCAGAAAGTAAAAAATATGGCGTTTTTTTTTTTTCAAAATTGTCGCTCTTTTTTGTTTATAGCGCTAAAAAACGCAGAGGTGATCAAATACCACAAACAGAAAGCTCTATTTGTGGGGAAAAAAAAAAGACATCAATTGTATTTGGGTACAGCGTCGCACGACCGTGCAATTTTCCGTTAAAGTAATGCAGTGCCGAATCGCAAAAAATGACCTGGTCATTAAGGGGGTAAAACCTTCCAGGGCCGAAGTGGTTAAACAAAAATCGTTCATTTTTTCCCGTGCGAGAAACATTTTGGAGTTTGTCCCTTCAAGAAAATTCTTTGGATGAAAATGTTCGCCTGATTTTCTTATAGTGTGTACGAGCATCACGGCTTTTTTCTTCCCACAGCAAGGGAGCTTTTGGAGGTGTCATCACTGGAGCAAAGGTAACTATATGGTATACAATAGGCTAAGTACATGGACACATTTTCCATTACAAATTACAATTTATTGTCTAAATGATTGTTTTATACACCTACCTTGTTTATAGGGGAGGATTTGTCTAGCATTAAAACATATATTTAAGATTTAATGTCAATCTGACGCTATTTCCAGAATTGTGCATCCACCATGGCTGTGTAGGCAGGTGCAGTCTACTTTCTCCACTGCAGGTGGCGCTATCATGCAGCGGCACTGGAATTAGAGAGAAAGTCAGGAGGAACAGGGTTCCTCTATGGTTTCCTGGGTCACTTGGGAAGCTCTCCCATTGGATCAAAGCTGCAATCAAAGTCACACCCTAAATCACACAACTTAAGGCCCCTTTCACACAGGTGGACCGTTCAGATTCAAATCTGGACGGATGGAAACCCTATTTTCCATCCGTCCAGGGGATCGGATTGGATGGGATCAGATGAGAACGGACCAATCCCATCCGATTCCCCCATAGAGATGTATGGGGAACTGACAGCTGTGTCTCCGCACACAGCGCAGAGACACAGCTGTCATCCTCCTGCTCAGTGGGGGATCGGCGTCTCGATACGCCACTGAGAAAAACTGACTCCGTCCAACGGACGGATAGTGTGAAAGGGGGCCTAGTAGAAACGTAGCCACTAGGCTAAAGTGCGACTTTGGAGTGTGACTTTAAGTGCAGCTTTGATCCAACTTTACACTCTCTGGATTAAAGTTGCATCAAAGTAGTGCGGGTACTTTTTCAAAGTTGCTGATTTTGCATAAATGGGAACAGATGCCATTGAAATCAATGGACTGTGACTTGTTTTGCGACTTTGTGTGTCCAAAGTCGCATCACAAGTCACACTAGTGGAAATTGAGCTTTAGTTTGCGTTTCCACTATTGCGATTTAGAATGCGACTTTGATCCAACTTTTCACTCTCTTGATCAAAGTCGTATCAAAAGTTACATCAAAGTAGTGCAGGTACCTTTTTAAAGTCGCTGATTTTCAAAGTTGCATAGATTGGAACGGGTGCCATTGAAATCAATGGGCTGTGACTTGTCATTGGACTTTCTGTTTCCAAAGTTGCATGACAAGTCACACTAGTGGAAACGGAGCTTTAGTCTATGTTTCCACTATTGCGATTTAGAGTGTGATTTTGATGCAACTTTGATCCCACTTTACACTCTCTGGATCAAAGTCGCATCAAAAGTTGCATCAAAGTAGTACAGGTACCGTTTCAAAGTTGCTGATTTTCAAAGTCACATGGGAACAGGTGCCATTGAAATCAATGGGCTGTGACTTGTCATGCAACTTTGTGTGTCCAAAGTCGCATGACAAGTTGCAGAAACGTAGACTTAGGTCCCTTTCACACTTGTTCGACCCAAAAGTCAATTTTTTTGCGGCAATTTTGACAGGACTTGAAGCAATGCCTATGTCTATGGACCTCAAAATGCAAAATGTCGAACCAAAGTAGCGCGGGGACTACTATGAGGTCGTTGCAACTTGAAGTCACACAGATATGAGCGGTACTCATTGGAAATCATGGAGTATGACTTGTCATTCAACTCTGCAGTCCAAAGTCGCAGGACAAGTCACAAAAGAAGTGTGAAAGGGGTCTTAGTGCGGTTGCCTGTACTATGATGATGGTAGCACTTCCAGCCACACTGACAGCCGTCCGTCCGTCCCCCCGTCCCCCCCCCCCCATGTCCAGCTTCCTTCTCCTATTTTAGTCTTCATTCAAAGCCCAGCACAGGTATACTGTATATGTACCCCTCCCCCCAGCACAGGTATACTGTATATGTGCCCCTCCCCCCTGCCCCAGCACAGCTATACTGTATATGTACCCCTCCCTCCAGCACAGCTATACTGTATATATGCCCCTCCCCCCTCACAGCTATACTGTATATGTGCCCCCCCCCCAGCACAGCTTTATTGTGTATGTGCCCCTCCCCCCCAGCACAGCTATACTGTGTATGTGCCCCTCCCCCTTACAGCTATACTGTATATGTACCCCTCCCCCCAGCACAGCTAAACTGTATATGTACCCCTCCCCTCAGCACAGCTATACTGTATATGTACCCCTCCCCCCAGCACAGCTATACTGTATATGTACCCCTCCCCCCAGCACAGCTATACTGTATATGTATAAGAAAAGGGATACATCCGCGCTAAGGATAAAGAATTATAAACTGGCTGCTGCCTACCTCCAAAGTATAGCTCAAAGAGATATACAAAAGATAAAAAGGGGAAGGGGTGAGGTAAATGGCGCTGCCTAAAATAGATAATGATATGTCTGGGCAAAGACGGGTGTTATAAGGCACTTAGGCTGCATTCACACTTGAGCGTAGCGTTTTTGCGTGGTTTTTTACCGCAATTTTTACCGCGATTTTCAGGCGTTTTTTTCAGGCGTTTTTGGAGGCAGGCATTGACATCTATCAAAAACGCTGGTAATCAGCCCAAAAAGAAGCTCATGTACTTTTTTCAGCTACAGGCGTTTTGCAAAACGCTCAGATGTGAACAGGGGCCATTTAAATGAATGGGGTTTCACTTGTTGGGCGTTTTGGAACGTTTTTTTTTTTAGCGTTTTTTTGAGCTGAAAAGGTGTAAATGGAGCCTTAGACAATTGAATTATAAAAATCACACTGGTTCATACAACAACATGAGACAATAAATAAAAATGCCAAAATAGTGCAAATGGTGATAGATGTAGAAATAACGGAAAACAGATGATATATAACTCTCCAAAAGATGGTGAGAAAAGATGACGTCTGACTGACAAAACGCGTAAGGCGTAATTGCGTCACTTCCGCTGTTACTTGGAACGCACTTCCGGTGTTTGGAAGCCTCACCATACACCCAGGAAAGTTGCGGTTCCACTTCCTTTTACGCTCGTTTGCCTATTTTAAATGGTGAGTACCTTTTTGTTTGTATAATAAAGTGTTTATCAAAACGATACTTTACTATGTGAGGCTCTTCTTCCAGGAGTAAACGGACTCTGCTGTTTGTTTACACCCGACTACCTCTGATCCACTCCACCTAGACAGAAGAGTCCCCTTCCATTTTTTTAGCAGACCTGATTGGACCTGGAGGTAGGTGGGTGTAAACAGACACAAGTTAGTTTACACCTGCCTGACCATAGAGATGAATGGACCGTCCAATCAGATCTGCCTGAAAAACTGACAGACGGACCTGATCAGAACACCCATGTGAAAGGAGCCAAAACAACTTCAATACCGGGCACTTCTACCCCCTTCTACCCAATTTTCAGCGCTCTCACACTTTGAATGACAATTGCATGGTCCTGCAACACTGTACCTAAACTACATTTTTATCATTTTGTTCACACGACTAAAGCTTTCTTTTGGTAATATTTAATCACCACTGGGTTCTTTATTTTTTTTTCTAAATAAATTTAAAAAAGACAGAGAGTTAAAAAGAAAAAAAAAAAAGCTTTTTTCTTCATTTCTGTTATAAAATTTGCAAATAAATATTTGTTCTTTATAAATTTCATCCAAAATGCATTCTGCTACATATCTTTGGTAAAAATAACCAAAATCGGTGCATATTATTTAGTCTGTAGAAAAGTTATACAATCCACAAACTATGATATACAGTATCTGAAAATTAATGAATCCTGATGTACTGACGGCCTATCTCATTTCTTGAGGCCCACAAATGTCAGGACAATACAGATATCCCCTAAATGACCCCTATTTGGAATGAAGACAGTCCAAGGTATTTAGTAAGGCATGGTGAGTTTTTTGAAGTTGTAATTTTTTGTCATAATTTTTTTGGAAAATTAATTAATTTTTATTTATTTTTTTAATACTGTCACCAGAGCATTATAGTATCATTATATAACTGGTGTGGCTGTGATCAGGGGCACTGACTGGTGAAAGTACAGAAAAAAAATAATTTTTTAAAATCATTTCTTTCTTTTTTTTTACAATTTGTTTTTTTTTTTTACACACTTTGACCAGAACAATATAATGTTACCATAGTAACATAGTACTACTCTGGGGAAGTGATCAGTATTTTTTTTTTTTTTTTTACACATTAGGTTTGCATATAGCAATACATTTCATTACTATAAGCAAACATTTTACTGAATGAAATTGATTCATTCAGTTTGTTTTGTTGTGATTAGCTGTGATTGGCCACAGCTGATAACATGGCACAGATGGGCTGTGATTGCACCAGTCTGTACCATGTGATCACAGCTAGCAACACAATTGTACACAAAGGATGGCTTGAAAGGAAGCCATATATTGTTTACAACTGTCATGTGACCTGCTGTGATTGGTTACAGCAGTCACATGGTACCAGCAGAGGGCCGGTGTAACGTGAGAATTACCTACCCCGTGAGAAAAACCTACCCTCGTCACTTCCGGCCAGGAACAGCTGAGCAGCGCAGCAGTGCGCATGCCCACAGCCCCGGATACCTGATGGAACAGCTGAGGACCTGACTAGTGCGCATTGCGCACTAGTAGGAAATTACCACGGTGTCCGTGAAAAAAACCTACCCACGCGACGCTTACATTAAAACAGCTGTGCTGCAATATAAGTCATCTCCGCTCCTGTCCCAGTCACTCCCCTGATTTTGGCTAGTAAATATAAAAGCGGGTCTCGGCTCCGTGATTTATGTTCTCATACACCCGCCGCCGCTTTAATATTTACTAGCCGAGATGAGGGAAGTGACAGGGATAGGAGTGGAGATTACTCGTATTGCAGCACAGCTGTTTTAATGTAAACGCCGCATTACATACAGTGCCGTGCAACCGGAAGTGACGAGGGGTAGGTTTTTCTCACGGGTAGGTAATTCTCACGGAACACCGGTGTAACGTGAGAATTACCTACCCCGTGAGAAAAACCTACCCTCGTCACTTCCGGCCAGGAACAGCTGAGCAGCGCAGCAGTGCGCATGCTCACAGCCCCGGATACCTAAAGGTTTTTCTCACGGGTAGGTAATTCTCACGGAACACCGGTGTTCCGTGAGAATTACCTACCCTTGAGAAAAACCTACCCCCGTCACTTCCGGTTCACGGCAGTCTGTGTAACGCGAGCAGTTACATTAAAACAGCTGTGCTGCAATACGAGTCATCTCCGCTCCTGTCCCGGTCACTTCCCTGCTCTTGGCTACTAAATATAAAAGCGGCGGCGGCTGTATGAAAAGATAAATCACGGAGCCGCCAGCCGCTTTTATATTTACTAGCTAAGATCAGGGAAGTGACCGGGACAGGAGCGGAGATGACTCATATTGCAGCACAGCTATTTTATGTCACCGCCGCATTCTCACGTTACACCGGTACAGTGATCAGTCACTGGCTGTGTCAGTTGGACGCAGCCGGTGACAGATTGTGACGCAGAGCGGCCCCAGCACAGTCCGGGAGGACCTCATATGACGTCTACCCGAATTGACAAGAGGCCTGACTAGCCTTATATTGACTATAGGCTGAGCGAGAAGTGGTTAAAGAGTATCTAAATCTAAGAAGAAACATTAAATATATTGCAACTTATCACTGCTTAGATCTAATGGCAGCATTAGTTTTTATTTTTTTATAAATTTTTTCTTTATTTTTACCTGGTGATACTGCCAGTAACATCATTCCTGTCCTAGGGTGACAACACTTGCTTATAATACTGTAGCTATGGAGGAGAAGTGTTGTCACCCTAGGACAGGACTACAGAATACCTCCTCCTCATCTAGGTAAGATAGAGAGGATGTGTTCTGTAGTCCACAGAGAGAACTGATTATACTGGTATCTAATAACATTGCAGCACATGCACAGTGTATTGAATGCTATGAGCACAATTGATTACGTCGGGATCAACAGGCATTTTTTGCACTTATTAACCACTTAAGGACCGTCTGCCACAGTTATACTGCGGCAGGTAGCCCCTCCTGCGCAAACCGATGTAGGTATAAGTCGGTCACGCGCCTGCAGCTAGGGGGCAAGCGCGCGCCGCTGGCGGCACGCTCCTGCCCCCACTCGGCAGCAAGGACTCTGATGCACGGGGCAGGCGGCTCTGATTGCCGCCTGGCACCCGCGATGGCCCCCCGCTGATAGAGAAGAACTGTCAGCTGTTGTAAACACAGCTGACCGTTCTTCTCCCTGGAATGATCAAAGAGTGCCTGTGATCCTTCTATATAGGAACACAGGTCTATATGTTCATTTCACAAGCCCCGCCCCTTACAGTTACAATCACACCCCTAGGCTCACATTTAACCCCTTGATCACCCACAGTATTAACCCCTTCCCAGCCAGTGTCATTATTACAGTAACAGTGCATATTTTTAGCACTGATTACTGTAGTAATGTCACTGGTCCCCCACAAAAGTGTCAAAAATGTCAGTTAGGGGGTCCGATCTGTCCGCCGCAATGTCGCAGTCCCGCTAAAAATCGCAGATCGACGTCATTACTAGTAAAAAAAAAAAAAAAAAACAATAAAAATTACATAAATCTTTCCCGTAGTTTGTAGACGCGATATCTTTTGCGCAAACCAATCAAAATACGCGCAAACCAATCACAATACCAAAAATATGTAGCAGAAAACAAATTGGCCTAAAATGTTAAAACATTTTGATTTTTACATTTTTTTTTTTTGGGAATGTTATATAGCAGAAAGTGAAAAATATTGTTTTATGTTTTCAGAATTGTCGCTTTTTTTGTATATAGCGCAAAAAATAAAAATCGCAGAGATGACCAAATACCACCAAAAGAAAGCTCTGTTTGTGGGAAAAAAAGGACATCAATTTTATTTGGGTACAGCGTCACACGACCGCGCAATTATCCGTTAAATTAACGCAGTGCCGAATCGCAAAAAATGGCCTGGTCATTAAGGGGGCAAATCCTTCCGGTCCAGAAGTGGTTAAACAGATATAAGAAAATGCTTTCGATGGTATATTTAACAGACCAAAAGGAAGCAATAAGATGAGTTGCTTGTTAGAGTTTACATATACTTTCATTTTTTTGTACATCTACCATAACAACAGATTGTGTTGAGTTTAGCCAGCACATAGCAGTCCTTTGTGATGAGGTGATGTAGAAATGGATAAACATTTGGAGTGTGTGTCAGTGTACACAGCACTGGTGTATCTTTTTTTTTCCAGGCAGAAGTTTCTCCCTCACGTGTGAGCCTGTGTATGGGGGAGGACCTCCATCTGATGAATTGCTTTCCAGAACAACCCACCCACTTCAGACCAAAAGCCACAGCGTGTGACACAATACTGGACAAGTCGTGTCCTATTGATACTCTCTGTAACAAGTGTGTTGTAGCTGGAATGAGCGCACACAATACACAACATGAAGCAAGAGGCAGGAAAACTTCTAGTCTTATACTCCAGCTGGAATCTTCTAGTAGAAATGCTGTCATATACAGGCCACACATCACCAATAACACATTAGTGAATCCATCCACTGCCTAAAGTACATTATTAGAAGGCTGAGATATATTATTTATAGGAAAAATGCAAATATTGCTGACTTCTGCTTCTGGAAATGCTGGTTGCCTGGCTGTGAGTCAGTTAGTTGGAACATCTTTGAGGAGAAATGTCATCCGAACCCCAAGGATTCCTCAGAAGAGGCCAAGGCTTTAGTCACATGGTCACACGATACACATACGGCAACATTTCGGAGCCACGTAGGGCCCCTTCATCAGGTCTGACAAAGGGGCCTTGCATGGCTCCAAAATGTTGCCGAATGTGTATCGTGTGACCATGTGACTAAAGCCTTGGCCTCTTCTGAGGAATCCTTGGGGTTCGGATGACATTTCTCCTCTCAGATTGTCTGTTGTTTTCAGTCCCTGGTCATTACAGCACCCAGCATTATTATAGCCATTTCCATGAATGTGTGCGTTGGAAATATTGCATTTTGAGTTATTTAAAACAAGTACACAATTGTGTCTTTTCTCTGATGTCACTTGGCGCATGCTTATTCTGGACCAGTGATTTAGAAGGTATTGAATTTATTGGGTCACAATGACAGCCAAACAACCAGCAATGTCAGCTGCCATTCCATATGTGTACTGGTGATAATAAATATGCAATCAACCTTCCCTTAGTGTCCCAATTGACATATATAGATGTATATATTATGTAAATAAGGATCTGTTTAACACATCCAAGATATACAGTATCTCACAAAAGTGAGTACACCCCTTACATTTTTGTAAAATATTTTATTATATCGTTTCAGTATCTCACTGAAGAAATGACACTTTGCTACAATGTAAAGTAGTAAGTGTACAGCTTGTATAACAGTGTAAAATTTGCTGTCCCCTCAAAATAACTCAACACACAGGCATAAGTGCCGGTTCACACTGAAGCGGCACGACTTTCGGGGCGACCTGTGAAGTCGCGTGCACCGCGACTTCGGCACGACTTGCACGGACTTCATAAAATGAATGTCTATGCAAGTCGCTCCAGGTCGCCCCGAAGTAGTACAGGACCCTTTGTGTCGCTCCTATTAGAACCGTTCCTGTACTACACTATGGGACGCGACGGTGCGTGACTTGTCAGGCTGACCAAGTCGCCTGACAAGTCGTACTAGTGTGAATGGAGACTTTAGCCCCGTACACACGTACCGATTGTCGGCCGTAAATATTCGGCCAACGACCGATCGGCCGATTGTAGGCTTGTTAGTATGATGCTTCCGACAGCCGACAACGCATTTTCGGCCGAACAAAATCTGTCGTGCATGCTTTAAAATTTTTGTAGGCCAACACCAGAACGCCCGATTGTTCGCCAGTCAGTACAGAATTCGGCCAACAAACAGCAGATTTGCAAGACTGGGCATGCTCAGAAAAGACAAAACACAGGGAAAGTTAACCATCACATGACATCACTTCTGCAGTTGGCTGTTGTTGGCCGACAAAATTAGTGTGCAGTCTTTTGCACTTTTCAACAGACAAGACAGCCCTCGGACAAAAGACGGCCGATCGTTCGGCCGACGATCGGTACGTGTGTACGGTACGTGTGTACGACCGATCGGCCGTCTTTTGTCCCCGGGCTGTCCTGTCCGCTGAAAAGTGCAAAAGACTGCACACTAATTTTGTCCGCCGACTGCAGAAGTGATGTCATGTGATGGTTAACTTTCCCTGTGTTTTTTCTTTTCTGAGCATGCCCAGTCTTGCAAATCTGCTGTCTGTCGGCCGAAATCTGTACTGACTGGCGAACAATCGGCCGTTCTGGTGTCGGCATACAAAAATTTTAATGCTTGCACGACAGATTCTGTTCGGCCGAAAGTGCGCTGTCGGCTGTCGGAAGCATCATACTAACAAGCTGAAAATCGGACGATCAGTCGTCGGCCGAATCTTTTCGGCCGACAATCGGTACGTGTGTACGGGGCTTTAATGTCTAAACCACTGGCAACAAAAGTGAGTACACCCCTAAGTGAAAATGTCCAAATTGGGCCCAAAGTGTCAATATTTTGTGCTGCCACCATTATTTTCCAGCACTGCCTAACCCTCTTGGGCATGGAGTTCACCAGAGCTTCACAGGTCACCACTGGAGTCCTCTTCCACTCCTCCATGACAACATCACGGAGCTGGTGGATGTTAGAGACCTTGCGCTCCCCCACCTTCTGTTTGAGAATGCCCCACAGATGCTCAATAGGGTTTAGGTCTGGAGACATTCTTGGCCAGTCCATCACCTTTACCCTCAGCTTCTTTAGCAAGGCAGTGGTTTTCTATATGCAATGATTTATTATAATTGATGTATTTTTTAATATGCATAAACAAGGTGTAGAACTACTCTCAAGGGAGCTGCTGAAGACGGGTTCCCCTGGGTTACCATTAGCAACAGTAGAACATTCAGACATGTTTCAAAGTGGTTTTACCTCAGACAAGGACCAGTCCAGTTTCTTTGTTTTTTATGTTTTATTAGGAACTTGGATAGGAGAAGGGATGAGTGGGATACTCCAACAGAACTAAACTGTGCACAATGAGCAGGGACGATCTGATAAATGCTGTTTAACGCTGGTTAAATGCTGAGTAATGCTGAGTTGAGCTAGTCACGGCTAGGTCACTTAATTCACTTTGCCTTTTGACTGTGAAAGAGTCCTTTAGCTTCCTAAGGCACTCCTTTCCTGAGGTAGCCGTCCACTAAAGTAGTCTGTACAGCTGAGCAACATCAGGGCCCTTCCTGGCGCCCCCTTTACCCCCTAATCTTCAGGGCTTTACTACTTGGCACCCCTTTTACAGTAACACTCTGGGTTAGCTGGCTCTCTGATCCCCTTGACCTCTCTGAAGTGGTCCCATCTCTTAGGCAGACCCCTGGGCAGATGCTTAAGTACTCACGATACTGTTTTTCCAAAAGAATCATGCCCAGCCACTCCACTTGGTCAGCACACACTGGATCCTCCACAGCACAGCTCAACCCCTGGTCCCTAGGCCGACTGCCTGGACCACCTTCCTCAGCAACAGGAGGAGAGACAACCATCACCCTCCTCCTGGGACC
This sequence comes from Pelophylax lessonae, assembly GCF_965119305.1. Classification (NCBI taxonomy): domain Eukaryota; kingdom Metazoa; phylum Chordata; class Amphibia; order Anura; family Ranidae; genus Pelophylax; species Pelophylax lessonae. Next base: position 327,846,433 of record NC_138768.1, on the reverse strand, counting down.
TGGCTTCCCACCCAAAGACACCCTGTCACATGCTCCCTCCCGATTTATTCCCAATCCCAGGATGCATTGCAGCAATGCCCACCCACTGGGACAGTCATAAACCCTGGTGTGCTATTGGCTAGGTTTCCCCCACTGTCCAACAAGGTCCCTTATTGGATACAATGGGGAGACTCCCCAGACTCAACAGAACACACCTGGAAACATGTGACAGGCTAACTGACAGATCAGACCCTCCTGGTAAGCAAAACAGGGTCACATATGTGTTTTACCTAACACCTACCCAGGAGGGTGCTACAAAGGGAATAGGTGCAGCAACATTTATTTGTTTTTTTTTAGTGATTAACATTGTGGGAACACAATTGGGTGCTTGCAGCCACCCACTAGATTTTGACCTACACTACACACGCCAGCCCAGGTAGCGAGGGATAATACATTTTTTTGTTAATGTCAGCTGCCATGTTTCTCTCCAAGTCTAAGGGGCCTGCAACTTCACTATTCTTATGCTTCAAAAGGATCATGAGGCTTCTCATTGTTATATTTACAACCTTCCAATCTGATTCCTTTTTCCCATAAATCTCAGATGACTTCTTGTTTTGTTGTAGGGATAGTAGAATAAAAATAAAATGGGCTCAATAGCCCATTTTGTTTATGGGGCTGTGGCAGGCGTAGTGTTAAAACCGTCATGGCTCCTAGCTTGAGCTTGTTGTCAGGCAGTTTCAATAATAAATATGAATTTAAAATGATTGGCTGTTATCATAACATTATAGGTAACTGTATCTGGGGAGAATAACTTCTTTACTTGCCTAAACCGGTTTTTCCCGCCGGGAGGCCAGGATTTCGATTGGCCGTGGGTCTCCAGCCAGGTCATTTAGGGAGTCTCCTCAGGAACAGATCTTCACACATCACCTACAGAAGAAGAAAAGAAGACTTCTCAACTTTCCCCAGAGAGGACGTCGGTGTCGGTCAAGCCTGCGGGATCCCGGTCGGCACCTGCTGCGATATCGGTCAAGCCATCCAGTCTTCGGTCGGGTCAGCGGTGTCGGTCAAGCCATCCAGTCCCCACAGTCGGGTCAGCGGTGTCGGTCAAGCCTCCTCCTTCGGAATCGGGTCATCGGTTCGGCTACTTGGAGTCGGGGGATCTGCGGCATCGGTCAAGCCTCGGAGTTCTTTGGGAAGACTGCAGTCCTTACCTGCGAAGATGAGCCTCCTCAGGAGATTGATCGAGCGCGCCGGGGAAGCGGGAAGCGATGAGTGGCTCCGGAGGTGCCTCGAGCTGCCGCTCGCCGCGGAGGACGGAGGATCGTCGGGCGGAGACCGGACCGGGATCTCATTGCGCGAAGAAGCCGGCGGAAGCGGAGGACGCGGATCGGGTGACGCGACGGCTGCAGCAGGAAGTTCGTCATCGGCTGCGGGACCGGAGAACGTCAGCGCCATACCCGGAAGAGCCGGTACGGATGCAAGACCGGCGAAGAGGAGGCGCACTCCGCGCCATCGGTACTCCCCCCCGGTGGACACCGGGCGCACCGGGGGTGCTCAGGTTCCCCCCGCGACAAATCGTGCGGCCAGGAGGCCGGCATCTGCAGCAGCATCCGGGTCGCAGGCGGCGACCGAGCGGAGCGACCGGAGGATCCCGGACCAGAGGGACCAGGGGACAGGTGAGAGCGATGTATGTCACCCTGTCCCGGCCCATTCAATTGTCATTCAGCCCTCTGTAACCTCCCTGGGAGGCCCCCCTCTTACCCAGGATTTAAATTTGGAGGGTGGGCAGCCAGCTGGGAGCTCCCGAAGGGGGGATTCTTTGTTTTCTGCTGAGCCCCCTATGTTAGCTGATGTACACAGATTGAGTGGCACAGCTGTTGCTGAGGCTGCACTCCAGCCATTAGCCGGTTTGCTCCATGGTTTCATTCATGAGTTTAAATCCTTGTTTGATAGACATGCTGTTGCCTCTCAGCCTGTTCCTCCTCCTGATGTTCCTAATACTCCTATTCATCTTTCTCCTTCCCCAAGAGATGTGTGGGCCCCTCTGTGGATGTTCTGGAAGTTCAGAACCCCACTAGGCCTCAGAGCTTGCATTCTGAGGGGTCCAATGCATACCTGTTGGCGAAGTCGCAGAATCTGCCTGAAACTTCTTTGCGGGAGGCGATTGCTTGTGAAGTCTCCCCTTTGGGGTTTCATTTGTCTGAGTCCGTCAAAGAAAGGATTTGGCAGGGCAACTTTGTTGACCTATTGTCTCTATTGCCCTCTGCCAGAGACTTTATGGCTAAGTCAGACAAAAAGGATGAGGATGAGAGGAAACGCCCTATCTCCAGATCATTTAACAATTGGCTTCAGGGATTCTTTATTTTTGCTTCTGTGCTGTGTGAGAAATTCCCTGAGAGAAGCATCGGGCTCTTTAGACATGCGGATATGATTCTGGAGGCTTATAAGAACTTTGGGGGATCCGCTTGGTTCCAATATGACGTGGCCTTCCGCCAGAAACTGGCGGTTCAGCCAGCGTTGAAATGGGGAGTAAAGGATGTCGGCCTTTGGTTGGATCTTTTTCTTCCTCAAAGGTCGATATTCTCCAAACAGCCTTTTACCAATCAGCAGACAGTCATCCGCCACAGGCCTTCAACTGCGCAAAGGCGTCTGTTTCAACTACAACGAATCCGTGTGTAGGTGGCCTGGATCGTGCAAGTATAGGCACGAATGCGCCTTTTGCTCTGGGTTTCACCCCATTGCAAAATGCTTCAAAAGGCATGGGAACTTGCCTACGGGTACTGTGCCAAAAAGCGGTAACCCCAGTGAAGCTCACCGCCATGCTCCCGTGGCTCCAGCGTTATCCAGACAGGGGGAAGGCCACCCTCCTAATTGAGGGTTTTCGGGATGGCTTCCCCTTGCCTAGATTTGGCGGCCAGGGTTGCACATTGGTTGAAAATTTGAAATCGGTTTCTGGCCTTGAATCGGTTTTGGCGGAAAAGGTGAGTAAGGAGTTGGAATTGGGAAGGTTTGCAGGCCCTTTTAATTTTCCACCTTTTTGGGACTTTAGGATCTCTCCTTTGGGCATTGTCCAAAAGAGGGAGCCTAATACTTACAGACTCATCCATCATTTGTCATTCCCTTTTGGGGAGTCGCTGAATGACGAGATAAGTCACGATTTGGCCACCGTACAGTATTCGTCGTTCGATGATGCTTTGGGTAAGTTGCGGAAGCTCGGGAGGGGAGCCCTGATGGCCAAGACGGACATTAAATCTGCTTTCCGTTTGTTGCCAGTGCATCCGGACGCCTTCAATTCCCTTGGATTTGTATTCGCAGGTAAGTTTTACTTTGACAGATGCCTCCCTATGGGCTGCTCTCTGTCATGTTTTTATTTTGAGTGTTTTGCCACTTTTTTAGAATGGGTCATATCCGATTTTTGTGCCTCTCATGACATTGTCCATTATTTGGACGACTTCTTGTTCCTAGGAACGGCCAATTCTCCGAACTGTTTGCGCCTTTTGGAAAGTTTTCTCACGATGTGCAAAGAGTTTGGTATCCCTTTAGCTCAGGAAAAGATGTTTTTTCCGTCCACTTGTGTCCAATTTTTAGGCATCACGATTGACTCTGCAGCAATGGAGTTCAGGCTTCCCTTGGAGAAGATTGTCAAGCTCAAGGTATGTCTTCTGAACTTGATTCGTAAACGTAAGGTTACCTTGCGGGAGATGCAATCGCTGCTGGGTTTGCTGGCATTTGCTTCCAGGGTCATACCTCTGGGAAAGTTATTTTCCAGGAAACTGTATGCAGCGATTTCAGGCCTTAAATCTCCCTCTTCCCATGTCCGTTTGAATGCCGAAATCAGGGAGGATATGTTGGTGTGGTACCAATTCTTACTTGATTTCAATGGGAGAAGTATTTGGCAGGAGGATTTCATCCTGGACAAGGATTTCTGTCTTTTTACGGATTCGGCTGGTTCAGTCGGCTTCGCAGCTATCTGGCGCACACATTGGTGTGCTGATCGTTGGTGCCAGCGTTGGGTGGAGTTGGGCTACACGCGCAATAGCGTGTTGCTGGAACTGTTTCCCGTAGTTCTGGCACTGGAGATCTGGGGGGACTGCTTCCGGAACAAGCGTTTAATGGTTAGAACGGATAACAAAGGGGTTCTTTTTGCGATCAATTGTCTGTCGTCAAAGTCCCCCCCTGTTATCGCTTTGCTGAGATACTTGGTATCTAAGTGTTTGTCACTGAACATTTGGATAAAGGCGTCTTTCGTCCCTGGCAGAGATAATGTATTGGCCGATGCTTTGTCTCGCTTGCAGATGGAGCGCTTTTTCGCGTTGTTCCCGGAGGCAGACGAGTCGAGCTGGCCGTATCCGGCCCATCTGTGGACCATTGCTTAGACTTAGTCGCAAGGAATATCGTTAATTCTTTAGCTCCATCGACCATGGCTGGATACCAATCGGCATGGTCGCTTTGGTTAGCACACTTACGATTTTTGAGCGAACCTGCAGATAATTTTTCCGAAAATTTGGTATTGTCTTTTTTGAATTATTTATTTCAGAGGAGGTATGCTTGGACGCACGTTAACAAGATTCTGGCGGGTGTGTCTTTTTTCGTCAAATTAAAGAATTTTCCTTCCTGCCTGTCATTTTTCGCGGTACGCCAAGCCTTGAAAGGCTACCGGAAATCCACTTTTCGCACTGATTCTAGGAAACCAATTACGATTTCTATTTTGACCAGGTTATGTGCTATTACGGTTTCTGTTTGTTTTTCGGTTTATGAGTCCGTTCTTTTTAAAGCAGCCTTTTTCGCTAATGTTTTTTGCGGCGTTGCGCATTTCCGAGTTAGTTCCCTCGAGTAGATCGTCGACATCAGGTTTACTTTTTTCGGACGTCGTTTTATCGGCTGAGAGCTGCAGTGTGCTGATTCGTTTTTCTAAAACAGATCAGTTGGGCGCAGGGAAGCGTCTTCGTTTATACAGGTTCCGGAGCTCGGCGGTTTGTCCAGTTCGCCTGTTGAACGATTTCTTGTCCATTCGCTCAGCTGGCTCCGAATTTTTGTTTGTTCACACCGATGGTAGGCCATTGACTGGCTATCAGTTTACTGCTGTGTTTAAAAAATGCCTGTCTAGCTTGGGCCTTGCTGATGAAAAATTTATGTCTCATTCATTTCGGATCGGCGCCGCTACTGAAGCGGCGAGGTTGGGATTGAATGACCAGGTGCTCAAAAGGATTGGTAGGTGGAAGTCAGGGGCTTTTCAGTCCTATATTCGTCCTCATTTTGTTTGTTGATGTTTTTAGGACGAAAACTGGACACTTGGATCATCGGGCATTCCTTCGTGCACTGGGCTCGTGCACGCGCCAGGAGAAGACCTTATGGCGAACACGTTGGCCTGAATCCTGCTCACTTTAGTGTCCAGTGGTTTAGCAAAAGAGGGATGCTCTGGTCCGAGTTCAGACCGGAGGTATTTAGGTTATTGCAGTTTCTTCCCCCCCCAGATGTACTAGTCGTCCATCTCGGGGGGAACGATGTGGGCAGGGCAAAAACGCTCGATCTCATTTTCGCGATTCGGGACGATTTGCAGCTGTTGAAGTTATCCTATCCGAATATGATAGTGGTTTTTTCGGAAATAATTCCCAGGCTTGCCTGGTTCAAGCACTGTTTTTTAAAGCTGTTGGAAAGAATCCGTAAACGAGTTAACAGGGCTCTAGCGAAACTCTTGCGCTCGGCGGGTGTTCTCTCATAGAGAATTAGAAGGTGGTACCAGCGGTTTGTACCGTTTTGATGACACCCATTTGTCCGACATTGGTCTGGACATTTTCAATGTTAATCTGGGGACCTGTGTGGAAGAGGCCGCGCGTTGGGGATGTGCCAGGCGGGCGTGAGCCGCCTGCCTTTTGGATGATTTATTTCAATATTGAATTCTGATATGACAACCTGGGTCGTGTTGACCGGGTTGTTTTGTGGTTTTTACGATGTTATTAAAGTTTAAAGAGTTTTCTGATTTTATGATTGTTTAAATAATAAACGGCCGCGGCCTCTTTCATTCCAAAATTATATACATGGGTGGTCTCTTTTCTTTATAGTTAGTAAGGTTAAAGTGGAACAGTCCTGCCTACTGCCCCATAAAAATAAAATGGGCTCAATAGCCCATTTTGTTTATGGGGCTGTGGCAGGCGTGGTGTTAAAACAGTCATGGCTCCTAGCTTGAGCTTGTTGTCAGGCAGTTTCAATAATAAATATGAATTTAAAATGATTGGCTGTTATCATAACATTATAGGTAACTGTATCTGGGGAGAATAACTTCTTTACTTGCCTAAACCGGTTTTTCCCGCCGGGAGGCCAGGATTTCGATTGGCCGTGGGTCTCCAGCCAGGTCATTTAAGGAGTCTCCTCAGGAACAGATCTTCACACATCACCTACAGAAGAAGAAAAGAAGACTTCTCAACTTTCCCCCCCCCCCCCCCTCCCACGTTATTGTCGCGGTCAGTTTGTTATTTTAGGGTCCCCTTCTTTTGAAGGGGGACGTTTATGTTTATAAAGTTTGGATGATTTATTTCAATATTGAATTCTGATATGACAACCTGGGTCGTGCTGACCGGGTTGTTTTGTGGTTTTTACGATGTTATTAAAGTTTAAAGAGTTTTCTGATTTTATGATTGTTTAAATAATAAACGGCCGCGGCTTCTTTCATTTCAAAATTATATACATGGGTAGTCTCTTTTCTTTATAGTTAGTAAGGTTAAAGTGGAACAGTCCTGCCTACTGCCCCATATATTTCTTCTATCTCTGCAGACTTTAATTGCATCAAAACACTCACTATTAGGCTCATTCACACTAGTGGAAGTGTCTGCCACCCCCTGAAAAGCAATTTGCAGTGGATTGCTTTTGAAAGGATGGCGAAATGAGGTTTACAGGCATTCAGGTGGCAACCCTGCTGCCGGTTTTTTCCTTTTTTTTTATTGCCTTTATTGCCAAAGGGTAATTTTACATCACAGGACCACACTGCAATAGCGAGCCCAGCGTTTGGCTTGTGGTTGCAGCGTGGCCCCATTCATTGACAGGCATTAAAATGTGTTCTCATCTGAGAAGTATAACGCACACAATATAACCTATGATACTCCAGCTGCTAGCTCTTCTTCTTCTTTATGGTGGATACCGAGGAGCGTTGCTTGTCCTATGGTTTTATACGTGTTTTGCATTATGTACCTGCGTCTATGGTGAGTGCAGGCATTTGATTTTATTAAATAAAAGGTTTTAACATACTACACTATGGGCGCATTCTTCTTGGCCTTTTCCCCATGCATGAGGATGGTTGCTGACCTGGACTTTTAAGGCGGACCGTTTCCTGTGTATGATTCTATGTGGAGTACTGACATCTAAGGATTGGTGGTGTGTGATGATCTGAATTGTGGATGTCCCCAGTCATTTTATCTCATGAGAGCGGGGTTTAGTGGTCCCATAACCACTTACTGCTAATCACATCTTCACCTGTTGGTAAGAGTTGGTAAGAGTCAGTGTGTGGTGGATGGTCTGTGTCACTTCTATGCCGTGTCAAGCACTTGGGTGAAGAGTACACAATTCAACATTTACAGTATCTGCACTGCCGCCACTCCATTTTTGATGGACTTTTCCTTTTTTATTATTATTATTTTTATACTAGCGCTGCTCATTTGTGTATCCTCATCTGAGAAGTACCATGTCCACTTGTAGGACGTGGGGCAAATGTCTGATTTTACCATCCCCTGGCTGCCTGTGTGAAAGGATTATTTTTGTATGTGTGTATATATATATATATATATATATATATATATATATATATATATATATATATATATATATATATATACTGTATATACATATATAAATAAAATATAAATGTATAAATGTAATTAGCTTAAATACTTTCTTCAACCTGAATTAATATAAAAGCTTTGGGTGTTTCTGTCATTTGGACTTATATGTACATGTTTTCCTCTATATTTGCCTGTAATCTGCCCTGTTTTGATATACTTTAACAGGAGTAACTGTATCTTGCAGTTTGCAGATGTAGAATTGGAAGCGATAATGCAAAGTGAGTTAAGGATGGCAAACAGCATGCATACAATACAGAAAAAAAAGAAAACAGATTATAAACACTGCACACATGTGGACTCACAGCAATGTCTCAGTGCTTCAATAAGGGTTACATGGTTGTATAGCATAGTCTCTTTAAGGTTCTATAACAGTGGTCTCCAAACTGCGGCCCTTTGCTTGCCTTTATAGGGCCCTCGGGACACTATTCCTCCCACTGACACCAACAATGGGGTACTATTCCTCCCACTGACATCAACAATGGGGCACCATTTCTCCCACTGACACCAACAGAAGCCTGCACCTGCATCTGAGGATGGAGAATAAATGGGCAATACTTTCTCTAACAGCAGGTCCTGCTGGTTGTTTAGCATTGTGTGATATATAAATAGCCACTAGATGGCATGCCTACAAATCTGGGTAGAAATACAACCATGAAATAAGGCAAGAAAGTAAAAATATCAAAATTACATGAAAATAATTATCAGGTAAGCTTAACATGAATTTCCCAGAGATCTAAGTGTATATTAAATAACAGTGTTGCTTTAAAAAATGAACTTTTTACCATATCACTTTGTTCTTTAAAAGATAAGACAGGCTTAACCATTTGCCGACCAGCCACCGCAATTATTTAGTGGCAGGTCAGCAGGTTCCCGCAAATCACCGTACCTGTACGGCAGTTCGTAGGAGCGATACTGGTGGCGCGCGCGCCAACTTGCCAGCGGAGAAGCTGATCTGCGGGGCCGGTGGTTGCAATCGCAACCGCCGGGCACCCGCGATAGCTATCCATTGAGAGGGACTGGCGTTCTGCCGTTGTAAACACAGCAGACCGTTGTTCTTTCAGCAATCATCACAGGGCTCCTGTGTTCCTCCTATATAGGATCACAGGTCTCTGTGTTCATTCCATAAGCCCATCCCCCCTACAGTTAGAAAAAAAACCATAGGCTCACATTTAACCCTTTGATCACCCCTAGGTTAACCCCTTCCCTGCCAGTGTAATTTTTAGAGTAACAGTGCATATGTATAGCACTGATTACTGTAGTAATGTCACTGGTACCCCCAAAAGTGTCAAAAATGTCAGTTAAGTGTCCGATCTGTCCGCCGCAATGTCGCAGTCCCACTAAAAATCGCTGATTGCCACCATTACTAGTAAAAAATAAATAAAGAAAGAAAGAAAAATGACATAAATCTTTTCCCGAGTTTGTAGACGCGATAACCTTTGCGCAAACCAATCAAAATACGCTTATTGGGATTTTTTTTTACCAAAAATGTGTAGCAGGATACAAATTGGCCTAAAAATAAGAAAAAATTAGTTTTTTTATTTTTTATTGGGAATGTTATATAGCAGAAAGTAAAAAAAAAAATTTTTTTTTTTTTTTTCAGAATTGTCGCACTTTTTTGTTTATAGCGAAAAAAATAAAAAATCGCAGAGGTGATCAAATGCCACCAAAAGAAAGCTCTATTTGTGGGAAAAAAGGACATCAATTTAATTTGGGTACAGCATCGCACGACCGCACAATTGTCAGGTAAATTAACGCAGAGCCGAATCGCAAAAAATGGCCTGGTCATTAAGGGGGTAAAATCTGGTCCAGAAGAGGTTAAAGACACATAGGGGTCTCTTTATAAAAAGTTTGCTGTGTGAACGTCTTACCATTTATGCAAACATTGTGAATAATACCTGTAATTTTTGTAATATGTGTGAAATGTCAGTTTCTATTTGTTCCCTTTCCCCAGGTGAATGGAACATTCCCTAACTTTCGTTCCTAAGAAAAAAAAATCCTTAAGAACATTCGACCAGAAGAATTAAAGAACATAGCCTAACACTAAGGTCCAGTTCACACAGGTGCGATGCCAGACAAGGTATATGATTTGCACCGCATTGCTGTGCAGATCCCATGCTATGTCTGTGCAATGCAAATTCAGCCATACAAAATGTATGGCTGAATTCGCATTGCATTCAGACCAAACTCATGCAGGACCCTTTTTTTGTCCGCGACGGAATCAGATCGCATAGGCGTACACATCTGATACTGAAAATCGCACTGTGTTTTGCAAACTGATTGCGGGGTGTCGTTAACTTAACATTCGCTCCGCAATCAGTTCGCATTAACAGGTTGAGATTTTGATGCGGTGCAGATTTGCAGTGTATTCACACTACATCTAGTGTGAACCGGCCCTTACATACAGTTTGTATGGCTGAATTTACATTACACAGACATCGCATGTGATCTGCACAGCAATGCGGTGTGAATCACATGCGATGTCTGGCATTGCACCAGTGTGAACCGGCCCTTAAGGCTAAAAACATTCAACCAGAAGAGGAGATAATATGAGGGAGACTTCTGCCCTGTTTACAAAGTGTATGGAGATTCCTGCGATTACCACCGCCGGTGTAATGAATCAGCTGCTGCAGAGAGTGAACTTTTCTACAGAACTGATACAATGTAGTAGAGATGGCACTTTATTGTTTACCTTAGGTCAGGGGTCTTCAAACTGTGGCCCTCCAGTTGTTCATAAACTACAATTCCCATCATGCCTAGTCATGTCTGTGAATGTCAGAGTTTTACAATGCTGTTGGGCTTGGTTTCCACCTGAATTGCTCTGTAAAAAGCAATCTACAATAGTGGCTGACAGGTGTTCAGGAGACGATCTATCAATGAAAATTTAGAGCTGCAACCACGTGCCTAGTGTTTTTTTCTGACAGTTGAGGCGTGGCCCCATTCACTCCAATACTGTCTGCCAAATGTGACAAGTGGTATAATTTTGGCACACCACAAAAGCAAACAATGTTGCTGCAGCATGTGTAGAACCCCATTTCGGCTGCCTTTGCAGCTTAAAGGCTCATGCATAGGGGCAGAAAAAATGCAGCTGCTAGGTTTTTCTAATGTAGCACCCTCCTAGGTAGGTGCTAGTGAGAAAGTATCGTTTTGAGCTGTCTGCTTACCAGAGGGGCTGCAGGTAAATCTATATTGTTCTCTGACTACCACAAAGCAGGATCTGTTAGTGAAGTCTGCTCATTGTGCTCAATATGCAATTCATTCAGTCTAGAGTGTGTTTCACGCTGGTCCAATAGGGAGGCATGTTGGACAGTGGGAGGAAACCTAACGAATGGGTGCATAGGCTTTTGATACAGTCCTGATGATTGGAAGAAGGTAGGCTGCCTCGGTGCATGTTGGGATACTAAATAAAAGCCAGGAGTACATGTGCTCGGGGTCTTTCATTGGAGAGCGGAATCCCGTAGTGAGGGGGGGGGGGGGGGCTGCTGTCTCCTTCTCTGTAGAGGTACCATGCAGTTTTAGGAGGTCGTTCTGAGGGCCGGAGGAGTGGTCGACAGAGGTCCAGGGAAGCTGACTGAGAGGGGAGACACTGGAGGTCCTGTTTCTGCAATATCATAAGTGCATGAACTCATGTCAAGGGGCCTGACCTGAGGGGGGCCACCCCTGCTCATAGAATAGTCAGTGGACGGGTGTCAGCAGGAAGAAGATGCTAGGGAGAGTGTCCTGAAGATAGGTGATCGTCCATCAAGTCTCCTTGTTAGACAGAGTAAAGAAAACAAGAGACTGAACCCCATTCATCCCAGTGACAGGGTGAATTAACAGCCTGGCTGTTCCATATTTATCAGCAGAGATTTGAAGAAAGAAGTCCTCAAATGTTGTGAATAGTTCAATTTGAGTATCCCACTATTCCCTTATCCTATCCCAAATACCAAAAAGCAACCAAAAAACCAACACCCCTAGACTGTTCATTTCTGCCAAGTGCCAACAGGAACAAGGAGGGATTCAGGAGCTTTATCTAATTGTAGCATCCTACAGGTAGGTGCTAGGTAAAAGTATAGTAGGCCTTGTCTGCCTAACAGTAGGGCCATGTTTCCTTTTGTCAGGTAGGTTGTCATGACTCCCAAGTGTGTCTTCTATGGAGGAGAGTCTCCCCACTGGCTCTAAAGGAGGCTTTTGATAGGGCAGTGGAGGAAATCCAATCAGAGATACATTCAGGCTTGTATCTACCCCAGGAGGCAGATTCTGCCGCAGAGGATTCTGGTTAGGGGGGGATATAAGTCTAAAGTGGACACATGGCTCAGCGTCTTTGGCGGGAGCAGAGTCCCAAGAGGGAGAGAACGGCTGTCTCTTCTCCTGTCTGAGGAAGTGGATGTCTCGGGGTGTCGCCTGAGAATCCAGAGAGAGTGCTGAGTTGAGCTGAGGGGATTCGGTGTGCCGAGAACCAGCGGAGAGCGAGAGGGGTCCAGTCCCAGGAAAGCCTACACAGGTCGTGAGTACTGAGGATTGCCCCTGGGGGTCTGCCTGAAGTGTTAGAGGAGACCACTCCGGAGGAGGTTCTAGGATCCAGTGTCAGCTAGCTGTAAAGGGGGTACCTAGGTTGAGGACCCTGAAGTAGCAGATGGGGTACATAGTCAGTGGACCCTGAAGATCTAAAAGTGTAAAGGGGGCACCTGCAGTTTGGGCCCTGATTGTACAGAGTACCAGTTGAGAGTTGCAGCCATACGGGAATTCACAACAAGCTACCTCTAGCCGGTGCCAGGTTGGAGGGAGTAGTGACCTGGAGTCGAGGATTCAGCACTTTTTTCAAGTTACAGTGTGTTCTAAGCGTAAGTGAGCGTTGGCTAGTGTCGGCTGGCGTCAAGGCAGCGTTGACAGACATTTTCTGGATAAAGTCCCAAGTTGTACTTAGTTGAGCCTAAAGGAGTATCCCACTCATTCCCTTCTCACATACCCTTAAATACAATAAAACAACAAAACAAAGTTGCCAGAGTTGTCAATGTCTCAGTTCTCACACCCAGGGTAGCAGCTCACATGGGCTGGAGAGGTAACCGGTAACAATGGCAGACTCACATCAGGCCACAGGCCTGGAAATCTTGCTACATAATCATAACCGTGTGTTGATATCCAAGGGAGCCCGCAGAGTCATCATCCAGCAGTCCTAATTGGGGCAGTGCTACACTAATAAATATGGCCATGCACAAGCAGGCATTTATGCGTGTATTTGTGAGCAGCGTTCAGGGGCAGAAAAAAATATGCCCCAAGGCTGCATTTGGAGAGGTGTTTGTACATGTGCAAAAATGTATTCTAGTGGTTAGAATAAATTAGTATTCTAGCCAATAGAATGAGTTTATGCTCATATGCTTTTCAACGCTATACGCCTGTAAACGCGCATATATAAGTGAATAAATGTGCACAAATACGTGAGTAAATACACGAGATTTAAAACTTTTTCTGCCAACTTCTGGTATTTTTGGAGCATACCAGTGTTCATAAAGCCTAAGAGCTCTTTCACATTGAGGCGTTTTTAAAACACTTAGCGCTTTTCGGGTGCTTTTGAAGAGGTTTTCAGGTGCTTCCCATTCATTACAATAAGGGGAGTTTTTTGGGGCGCTTTTTTTAGTACTCCAAACATGCTCCAAAGATGCTGTTTGCAGGATTTTTTTTACCGCCCCAAATCGCATGTCAAATCGGAGCCAATTGCCAGCAATGGCGCCATCCGAATCTGTGCGACACCGACTTTGCACCAGATCCCAAATGTAGTTTCTGCAATACTTTTAGCGACTTCAGGGGGCGATTTCATTAGACATCTGTGCATGAACCCGCACAGATGTCTGTGAAATCGCCCCCGAAGTCTGACTGAAAATGCCGGTTTAAAATTGTGCGTGTTTAGCTGAACTCGCACGATTTTAAACCCGCCTCAGTGTGAACCTACACTAGGCCTAGGTTCACACTGAGGCCGGTTTAAAATCAAACCGGCATTTCAGTCTGACTTCGGAGGCGATTTCACAGACATCTGTGCTGGTGTCAAATCGCATATCAAATCGGACCAATGAGAACGTGGGCTTAATCTGGTTTGAGGCTAGATATAAGAAAGTCAGAGAGTGAATGTGGAGCAGGTGCACTAGCCAGTGTATCTTGGATTGGGAGTACTGGATGTAAGGCATTATGTTATTCCTTTATTGTTTCCAAGACTTCAGCCCTATAAATCATCTTGTCATATAATCATATTGCACAAGTCTTTAGTCAGAGGATAGTCAGCGAATGACTTCAATCATAACGGATGTTCCATCATTTCAAATATTAATGCATTGTCATTATTTTCTGCTTTCATGAGTCTGTAATTGGATTCACCGTCTAACTATCAGAAGGAGAAGGTGGATGCAATTAACCAGGGGGATGTGCTGCTTTAATATCTTTTAATCTGGTTGTAGATATACAGTATGGCTTCATTTAGATGTGCGGTTGGGTGGGGGGAGCAGCAAAATTGCACGGTTGAGCTGCGTTTTTGCCACCTGCCAACTGCTCCCCATTTAGGCTGCAATAGGTAGCAGACGGGAGTGTTTACATGCCGCAGTTTCAGTGCTTCGCTATGCCCCTGTGGCATAGTTTACCTGACATGTAGCGATCGGCATAGGGTTGCCACCTCATTTCAAACCGAACACATGCCCCTTTCAACCCGAACACATAATAATTAGACAGGTTCTGAGGCTAATTTAATGCAGATAAGGCACTAAGTTTCGGTTTTAAAGGGATAAGGTGGCTATCCTAGATGGACAGGCAGCAAGCTCGCCGAGCCCTACACTCTCTAGCAAATGGGGAAGCACAGCAAATGCCCTGCAACTGCATTCAATTTCAGTGTTTTGGTCACCAAAAATGTGGTTAAAACAGGTGGTGAGAAGGCAGCACATCACTTACTTACCACCTGTCAGTAGCCTCTGAAGCATGATCCAAACTCAGTTCGGACTTCAGAGGAAAGGGAGATTTAGACACACATCTAAATCTACCCTGTATCTAGCTTAAAGTGTTTTCTCTCCTTCTATGTGTGATTCCCCCATTCACATTAACCACTTGCCGACCGCTCACGTTGCTGCTACTGCAGCAGAGCGGCTCGGCTAGGTCCAGCGACGTAGACCTAAGTCGGGCGCATTCACGGCTAGCAGAGCGCGCTCTCGCGCGCCCTGTGGCCCGATCGTAGTCTGATTCGGCTCCGAACCGATCAGTTACCAGATGCAGACCAATGATTTTTGGTCTGGATCTGGTGATCGGTTCTGGCCAATGGCATCATGTCTCCTGCCTGTGTAATGTAAAAATAGGCAGGGGAAGTGATGTAATTTTCCCTCCTGGAGCCCTTTCAGTTCCAGGAGAAGAAGGAGAGATAGCTAAACGTGAGTTCCACCAACACTACACTGACACTAACACACATAGGTACACATTTAACACCTTGATCACCCCCCAATCCCCTCACAGTGAACACTATATACAGTGGTATACAGATCTTTTACTGATCACTGTATTTAGTTTAACTTGTGACCCTAAATCGTGCTTGAGCTAGGCCCAAATAAGTTTAGGGCACTCGCCATCTATCCTCTAATAAAGATTGAACACCTTGATCACCCCCAGTTAACCCCTTCACTCCCTATCACACTGTGCACTATATACAGTACATCAGCTAACTACTGATCACTGTATTAGTGTCACTTGTGACCCCAGTTTGCGCTTGCGCTAGGCCCATATAGGGTTAGGGCACCCACCATCTATCCCCTAATAAACTTTTAAACCCTTGATCTTCCCCAGTTAACCCCTTCACTCCCTATCACACAGTGCACTAATATATACAGTATATCAGCTAACTACTGATCACTGTATTAGTGTCACTTGTGACCCCAGTTTGCGCTTGCGCTAGGCCCAAATAGGTTTAGGACACCCGCCATACATCCCCTAAAAAGGTTTAACCCCCTGATCTCCCCCAGTTAACCCCTTCACTGCCCTGTCACAGTGTTCACTATATACAGTTATTACCGATCACTGTATTAGTGTCACGGGTCACGCTAGTTAGGCTAGTTAGCGTCAGGGTCCCACCACACCACCGTTATTTAAAGGCAGTTAGAGTCAATTACACTAACACACATACACACACACACACACATACATACATACACCTCCATTACTAGTATAGTGTTTGAACAGACCAATGTCTGATCTGATCAGAACTATACTAGCGTCCCCATAGTTTAGTGTTCCCAAAACGTGGTGTTTGCACAATCAGCACTGATTCCTGCCAGCACCTGCGTTTAGCCCCTCCGCCCAGCCCACCCTACCCAGGCAAGTGCAGTAATCAATAGATTACGGTCACTTACAAAAAACACAAATCACACAAAACCGCTGCGTTAGCAGAGTCAGGCCTGATCTCTGCTAGCACTAGCAGTTTTATTTGTAGCAACCAAATAGTCCTTGACAACCAGGTGCTTTTTTACCTGTTAGTCACACTACTGTACCTTTAAATTTAGTTGATAAAATGTCTAAACAGTGGTACAGTAGTGCAGAGGCCTACAGTATACTGACCATGTCAGATGAGAGCTATGGGGAAGCCTCACTGGCAGAATCAGGGTCAGTATACGAACCTTTAGATAACAGCAGCTCCCTGACAGATAGCTCTGACGACGGATGGGTCCCTGCTAAGGTCAGGCGTACCCGACCCCTTCTGGAGTTGCCGGATGTTTCTCATATGCAGCACAGTGCCAGTACTAGTGCCGCTCACACTTGTTGTGATCTGGCAAGCACGAGTGGCCTAGTACACCCTGGACCTAGTACAATCAGCACTGCAATAAGACTTGGTGACGTGGCGAGTCCCATAAGTGCAGTTGAAGCTGGTGCGGTGGCTAGCATGAGTAGTGGCCCGCAGCCACCGCGTATTCGAAGACAGGCCCGTAGAGCCCATAGTGCCCTCCCTGAAGCGCTGGCATATCCTAATTGGCAGCCCACGTATTCTACAGCGCCCGTACTTCCCCCATTCACTGCCCAACCCGGAATTCGAGTGGAAACAGCTGGTTTTAATCCCCTTCATTTTTTGAGCTGTTTTTCACTGAAGATCTTTACAGATCTATTGTGGATCAAAGTAATTTGTATGCTAGTCAATTTATTACCGCCAAACCAAATTTGCCCCTTGCCAGAGAATTCGGCTGGAATCCTATAACGGTTTCCGAATTTAAGATCTTTCTGGGCCTATCCTTCAATATGGGCATTACAAAAAAGAGTGAATTGCGGTTATATTGGTCCACTGACCCAATTCACCAAATGAACTGTGTTCTCTGCTGCTAATGTTTGCTCGATACGAACAAATATTTCGGCTCATGCATTTCAACAACAATGAACTCTGTTGTCCTCAGGGAGGCCCTGAATTTGACTGGCTCCACAAAATTCGGCCCCTCGTAGACCACTGCAATCAGCGGTTTGCAGCCTTGTTTACCCCCGAACAAGATGTCTGCGTTGACGAGTCCCTGATAAAGTTTACTGCCCACCTTGCTATGAAACAGTATCTCCCCAGAAAGCGTGCCAGATACGAGGTCAAACGGTATAAGCTGTGTGACAGGGCCAAAGGCTATACAGTTAGTTTCCATGTCTACGAGGGAAAAGATAGCACTGTGGAGCCCCCCGACTGCCCAGACTACATAGGGAGCAGCGGTAAGGTAGTTTGGGACTTGGTGTCACCCTTATTCGGAAAGGGGTACCACTTGTACGTGGACAATTTTTATTCGAGTGTGCCACTTTTTAGACAGCTCTTTCAATTAAAAATTGGCGCTTGTGGCACCATGCGATCTAATCACTGGGGCTTCCCCCAACGGCTAGTAAATGCCCCACTGTGTCCGGGGGAGAGAGCCTGCTTGAGGTTCGATGAATTGCTTGCAGTGAAGCGGAGT
>NC_138768.1:327649755-327828511 GCF_965119305.1 Pelophylax lessonae | reverse complement strand
ACTTATTTCAATTGGCTATTTACAACGCTTTTGTCTTATACAAAGCGTCTGCTGGAACATTATCCTTCCTACACTACCAGGAAGAGATAATCAGAGCCCTTCTGTTTCCAGCAGGTGCTCCTGCCCAACTTCCCCAACCAGATGCAGTGAACCGGCTGCATGAGAGGCATTTTCCGGAATTCCTCCCGAGTACCCCTACCCAAAGATACCCACAAAAAAGATGCCGTGTCTGCAGCAAGCGCGGATTTAAGCGTGACACCCGTAATTATTGTCCCGACTGTCCTAACTGACCTGATCTTTGCCACGGTGACTGTTTCCGTCGCTACCACATACTAGTAGATTATTAGCATAGGGTACAGCACGGCACAATTTAGGGCACACTTCCACAGGGTCTCAAAAGATGTTCGATGGCTATCGTCATTTTGAGAGACCCTAACCTGGAACTTTAACGTTGAAGAAAAAAGTGTAAAAAAAAAATACAAAAAAAACATAAAAACATAAAATAAAAATTACAAAAAACCATAAAATAAAAAAGCCAAAAATAGTTGTCGCCTGAGTTATTTTTCTGTTCTTACTCTGCTCTTCTACTTATACTCTTCCTACTTTTACTGTTTTTCATGTAATGTTTTATGTTTACTGTTCACTTTGCCTTGCAGGTACTTATCGGCTGCCACACTGATTTTATATATTCTGACACAAACAGCGTTTGCGCTCAGCATATATGGATACCTCTGATGGCAGCGCTGTGGTAGGTTGATTTCACCACTGCAGTTAAAATACCTTTAGGTATACGTGGAATATTGTCATGTATACCCGCCATAAAGAAGTGGGTTTGGATGTTTGGGCGGTTAATGGTGCGTATACTACACAATTTCCTGCGGAGATTTCTGTTAGGTTCTCTTTTTTTAATTCAGCCCACAGGCTGCATGAAAAAAAAAAACCTACACTATATGCCAAACAAGGACCAGCAATGTACTGGTACGTTACTGGACTTTGAGTGGTTATACCAGGATGATGCCTGCAGATTTAGGCATTATCTTGGTATCGTTTTTTACAGCCATCGGTCGACTTACATGTAAAAGCAATCCTAGCTGATAATTGGCCGCTAGATTGCTTTTACAAGCAGTGGGAGGGGACACCCCCCTCCCGCCACCTTCCGCGGTTTTTCTTGGGCTCTCCTGTCCCACTGGTTAACCCGAGAGTGCAGCCGGTGGTTCAGTTATCTAACCATAGAGCTGATTGGAGATGAGAATGGCTCAAATCATCTCTATGGCCTAAGATACCGGAAGCTACGAGCATTTCATGACTTCTGTTTCGCCAGAAATAAACAGCGCCATTGGGGAATTGGGAAAGCATTTTATCACACCAATTTTTGTGTGGTCAGATGCGTTAAGGTCAGAGGAGAGATCTAGAGTCTAAAAGACCCCAACTTTTTTTTAAAAAGAGTACCTGTCACTACAGATTGCTATCATAGGGGATATTTAAATTCACTGTGATAACAATAAAAATGATAAAAAAATAAAATAAATCAAGCCCCCCTGTCCCCCCGTGCTTGCACGCAAAGGTGCACGCAAGCGTTGGTCTAGTGTCATATGTAAACCTCAATTGCAGCATGCATTTGAGGTATTGCCGCGAACGCCAGGTCGAGGGCAGTAATTCTTGCAGTAGATCTCCTCTGTAAGTCCAAAGTGGTAACCTGTAAAGACTTTTAAAGGCTTTTAAAACCGTACGTAGTTTGTTGCCGCTGCATGGGCGTGCGCAATTTTTAAAGCACGTCATGTTTGGTGTCTATGTACTCGGCATAAGATCATCTTTTAAATTCTACCAAACAATTAGGAATTAAATAGTGTATTTCTGCATTAAATATAAAAAAAAATGTTTTTTTCTGCAAAAATTGCGTTTGGAAAATCTGTGCGCAAATACCGTGTGACGAAAAAAATTGCAACATCAACCATTTTGTTCTGTAGGGCCTCTGCTTTAAAAAAATATATAATGTTTGGGGGTTCAAAGTAATTTTCTAGTAAAAAAATATATTTTTTCATGTAAACAAAAAGTCACAGAAAAGGCTTGGTCTTCAAGTGGTTAGAAGAGTTGGTGATGTGTGGCTAAGATTGAGCATAAAATGCCAGGACAGTTCAAACACCCCCCAAATGACCCCATTTTGGAAAGTAGACACCCAAAGCTGTTTGCTGAGAGGCATATTGAGTCCATGGAGTATTTTATATTTTGCCCTACGTTTCAGGAAAATGACAATTTATTTTTTTTGTTTTTTTTTTAACACAAAGTTGTCACTAAATGATATATTGCTCACGCATGCCATGGGTATATGTGAAATGACACCCCAAAATACATTCTGTTGCTTCTCCTTAGTACAGGGATACCACATGCGTGAGACATTTCGGGAGCCTAGCTGTGTACGTGATCCCGAAAACCAATCACCACCTTCAGGTTTTCTAATGAAATAAATTGCTTATTTTACTTCCGCACTAGCTATCACAATTTTCGGAGGCACTGAAATTTCAAGATAGCACAACCACCCCCCCCCCCAAATGTCCCCATTTTGCAAAGTAGACACTCCAAGCTATTTGCTTAGAGGCATGGTGAGTCCATGGAATATTTTATATTTTGCCATAAGTTTCGGAAAATTATTATTATTATTTTTTTTTTTTTTACACAAAGTTGTCACTAAATGATATATTGCTCACACATGCCATGGGTATATGTGAAATGACACCCCAAAATACATTCTGCTGCTTCTCCTGAGTACAGGGATACCACATGTGTGAGACTTTTTGGGAGCCTAGCTATGTACGGAACCCCGAAATCCAATCCCCACCTTCAGGTTCTCTAATGGCGTAAATTGCTTATTTTACCTCCGCACTACCTGTCACAGTTTCAGAGGCCCTGAAACTTCAAGATAGCACAAACCCCCCCCCCCCCCAAATGACCCCATTTTGCAAAGTAGACACTCCAAGCTATTTGCTGAGAGGCATAGTGAGTCCATGGAATATTTTATAGTTTGCCACAAGTTTCGGGAAAATTATTATTATTTCTTTTTTTTTGTTTTTTTTACACAAAGTTGTCACTAAATGATATATTGCTCACACATGCTATGGGTATATTTGAAATGAAACCCCAAAATACATTCTGCTGCTTCTGCTGAGTACAGGGATACCCCATGTGTGAGACTTTTTGTCAGAGTAGCCGCGTACAGGACCCTGAAATCCAATCACCAAGTTCAGGCTTTCTAAGGGCGTAAATTGTTGATTTCACTCATTACTACCTATCACAGTTTTGAAGGCCATGGAATGCCAAGATAGCACAAAACCCCCCCAAATGACCCCATTTTGCAAAGTAGACACTCCAAGCTATTTGCTGAGAGGCATGGCGAGTATTTTGCAGCTCTCATTTATTTTGGAAAATGAAGAAAAATAAGGAAAATGCATTTTCTTTCCTCTTTTTTCAATTTCCAAAACTTTGTGAGAAAAAGTGAGATCTGCAAAACACTCAACATGCCTCTCAGCAAATAGCTTAGAGTGTCTACTTTGCAAAATGGGGTCATTTGGGGGGGGGGGGGGGGGGGGGTTGTGCTATCTTGGCATTTCATGGCCTACAAAACTGTGATAAGTAGTAAGGAGTGAAATCAACAATTTACGCACTTGGAAAGCCTGAAGGTGGCGATTGGTTTGTCACTGGTTGTCACTTATTTATTGTTGGCGCTGCACCTAATATACAAGCAATGAAATCTGACAAGGGTTCTAATCCCTCTTCACTCTTCACAAATTAAAAAAAAAAAATTGCCGTTAGTTATACTTTAACAGTTTACAAATGATTATCCACTCCAACAGGCTTTCACACTCCAATTTGTTTGTAAATTCTGCTGATCTGACAGATCAGATCCGAAGATGAAGATTGGTTATAATCACTAATCTGCTGTATACTAGCCACCAGACAGAGAGACTGCATTGTAGTAGAGATGCAAAATACACTTTACTGTTGAGGCAACTTTGTCATCTTCATAGTTAGTTTATAAAACTCAACTTTTCAAAACTGAATTGCAATCAGGGAAGCTGATAGTGGAGCCAGTCTTCCTGTATGGGGCCCAGGTCCCATTCAGCAAAGGGCCTGGGGGCAGAGATGGGACTCCGCAAATACCTTTTCATGCACAGTAATTCCAGGGGCCATGACTCTCACCGATTAAATAAAAGTACCCTGGGAGCAGCAGCAGGGGTTGTGGACAGCGAAGGAACAACTTTTTTCAGGAGCAGGCAGCATAATCCCCCATGCCATGGTTCCTGACAAAATAAATTAACATTTAGGCCTCTTCTTTTATATGAATCCACTGGGGCGGGAAGTTGTTTGGGAGCCGCAGCATGGAGGATCTACCTGATCCAGAAAATAAGCAAATAGTCCCCTTTCAATCCCTGGGTACTGCTTCTGAACTGATGGGGCCTGGGCAGTGGTGTACTTAGTTAGGTGTGGGGCTGCAATCCACACTGGCTACTGGCAATCTAGGGGATGCCGGCTGCCCTACATTTTTATATAGGTGCAAACAAACATGGAATTTTTAGGCACGCATTTATAAAAAAGTTTATCAAAAAAAAGACAAAATACATACGTATATCATATAAAAACACATACTGTAAAAACAGCCTAGTGTGATTGAATAACTGACCAGACCATAGGCTAACACTGGCTGGGATAAGCTGGCAACCCAAGGCCCAGTGGTGTTAGCCAATGCAGTTAGAATGGGTCAACATCAATGTCAGAAGTTCGACATGTTTCACGATATTTCGCTTCTTCAGGAGCTCATGTAATATTCTAAATTGATAGAAAAAACAACCATAAGTTTATTTTATAACAGATTAACACAATTTTTGCAAATAGGTAAATCAAAAAAGAAAAAGAAATAGATAAACTGTGCTCGTGGTCCAAGGGTTAAAAACCAGCATGCAGGGAAGCCAAGGACAAATGTGGGGACGTACACAGTACCAACATCAGGGCAAAGTGAAACAAAAATGTCCCTTCTATAGCCGAAGATAGGACTATAACCAAGGAGTAGAGAAAGCCAGACACACCACCTCCTGAAAACAAAGTAAGGTAAATAATGTATGGAGACACATACCCAACATGTCTCCACTAATGGGGCATAAGGAGAGGCATAACAAGCTCCTCCTCGCAGTGACACCAACGCATGTTGAACAACTCAAACAAATCAACTTGCATGATAGTAATATTGTACCACCTAAAGAAAAAAATGTATGCATGAAAAAAATTAAAAAAAAAAAATGAGATATGTTTTACATCCACAAAAGAGACAGGGGCATATGACAACCCATAAAAAGCTGCATTATCCCTTAACTTATCGTGGTTGGTAATATATGGATGCTCACCTCACAGTACACTCCTAAGAGAAAGGAAATAGCCTAGGTTAAAATGTTGGTGGCTATGTCTAACTGTAAACAATCAAGGTAGGCGATATCCAGTAAAAAGTAGGATTACGCATTGAATCAGAAGTAGAGCAGCTGCACAGCACTAAGTTACTGACAACAGGGGGTTTGCCAGAGTGTGAGGATCTGCAATGCAAAAGGTAATCAAGTGACCAAAGGAGCATCCAACAAATTCATAGAATGTGTATGATAAAGCTAACAAAGATGAAAACAGAGATAAAAGTAGCCAAGAGTAAGATCAAACTGAGCATTCCACATACCAGGGTCACCAGGGATCGCCACATGTCCTGCCCATACAAGTAAATGGTGGTGTCTCACGCTAATAGGCCCCCTAATTGTGCCTTTTATGTGTGTCCCAGCCAGGGTGTCCATGCCCGCGGCAATGACGTCTCTTGACCCGGCCAGTCTGATGTGTGCATGCTCGAGTCAAACAGTGCGCATGCGTGAACGATCAGTGACCGCTCGCCTATAGAGCTGGCAGGGACGGGAAAGCTCACTCAGAAGGGGACATCACCCCCTGGTGTCACCTCCACACGTCGCAACCCTCATCCCCAATCCAAGAGAAAAAATGGGGACAACAGGGCTTTGGGTTTCTGGCCATACATATGCCCAACAAGGCTAACCATGAACGGTACCACACAGATCATAGACCTCTAGCACATTTATGTAAACAAAAATCAGCTGTAAGAACATTATATTAATACAGAAAAATTCAAAAAAAGGGAAAAAGAATAATACAACTGATGTTCTTTAAAGATAACCCTCATGAAATAGTCATCATGCAAAAATCAATTATCGCATATTACATTAAAGTAGCCAAACAATATGTATGGATATTTAAAACTACAAATTAAATACCAGGAATAGGAATGCTTCATAGTCAGACTAATAACCCTGTGGAAATAGACTAAAAGAAAGGGCTTGTAAGACTGTATTTCATTGATACAAGGTGGATAGGTAGCATTGAGTCGCTCTATCCACAAGGTTTCTTTTTTAAATATTCCTTTATCCCAATCACTCGCTCTGGAGTCCTGGGGGACAACTTCCAGCACCAAAAAGGTTACCAGATTTGTGTTGAATGATCCAAATGTCTGCTTACAGGCGTAAATATTTTTCCATTTGCTGAATAGTAAATGTGATCATTCAGTCTTTGTCACACCTGTTGAATCATCTTCCCCTAAAAGGCCCCACATTTGCAGAGCATGAGTTAGATGACACATTGGATGCCACAATCTGCCCAGAATTTGGGAAGAAAAATTTCCCCATTCGGAAGCATAAGCCTAGAGCCCCAGGGGCAGAAGGCACAGTGGCCACATTTGAAAGTGCCTCCAGAACAAACCTGGGGGGGGGGGGGGGGTGTGAGCTTGAGTTGTTCTCGGATAACACATCGGGGACATATATTAGCCATGCATCCATATGGCTGCGTTAAATATGGATGATTTTTTTATTGTCTGGACGGGCAACTTTTTCAATTTGAAATTTACCCTCAATAGCAATCCAGACACTATTGCTAGGCCACCAGTCTCTATCGTAAGAAGGGGGCTGGTAATACCATCCTACACGCCTATAGTGCGCATCCTGCTGTATTAATTTGCGGCATCCCGTATGGCCAAGTCCCTCTTAAGAAAGGCCTATAACAAAGCCCTTAGACAATCACATAATTCACTCTTGTACAGATCTAATAACAAGCCACAAAATGCCTCGACTGTCAAAGTCATTAAAAAGTTTTCTGGTCAGCAACTCCAACTAAGGAATATACTGAACAATCATTGGCATTTATTACACGACAACCCCACACAATAAAAAAATATTCACAAAAATCTCCCGAAATTGTCTTTAGACATGCTGCGTCACTCTGGGATAGGCTCACCAGCAGCCATTATGCCCTTATCCAGAAGCGAGGCATTTTTAAATATGGCAAATGTGCTTGGATTTTCAGTGGCTCTAGGTTTATGCTTCCGAATGGGATAATTTTTCTTCCCAAATTCTGGGCAGATTGTGGCACTCAAGGTGTCATCTATCTCATGCTCTGCCAATGTGGAGCCTTTTGTGTGGGGAAGACGATTCGACAGTTGCAACAAAGACATTTACTATTCAGCGAATGGAAAAATGCTTACCCCTGTAAGCAGACATTTGGATCTATATCATAGATAAAACACAAATCTGGTAACCTTTTTGGTGCTGGAAGTTGTCTCCCAGGACCCCAGAGGGGGTGATTTGGATAGACAAATACTCCAAAAGGAAACCTTGTGGATAAAGCGACTCAATGCTACCTATCCACCTGGTATCAATGACAGACAGTCTTACAAGTACTTTCTTTGAGCTTAATTCCACAGGGTTATTTGTCTCACTATGAAGCATTCCTATTCCTGGTATTTAATTTGTAGGCTTAAATATCCATACATATTGTTTGGTTACTTTCATGTAATATGAGATAATTGATTTTTGCATGATGACCTTTTCATGAGGGTTATCTTTATAGAACATCACTCCTCCTCAGCTCCAGTCAATTAAAACAACTGAGGGGAGAATTTCCTTCACTCTAAACTGCCACTGATTTGTGTGGAGATCTGCACAGTGGGGGTCTGTACTGGGGGGTTCTTTATTGGGGCGGGTGTCTGTACTGATTGCATGTGTACTGGGAGGGGATAGGCTAGGAAAGGGGGCCCATACTGGGATGGAATGGGGGTTGTGTATTGAGGGGTTTAGGATGGGAAGGGGTACTATACTGAAGGGTTAAGCTGGGAGGGGGATCCGTACTTGGGGAGCTGTATTAAAGGGTTTAGCTGAGAAAGGTCTGTACTGGGGGGGGGGGGGTTCTGTACTGGTGGGGTGGGAGTGGTACATCTGGACTGGCCTGAAGGGGCTCATTTTAGGTTGAGGTACCACCCCGGTTATGGGATGCCCGACTTAACTGAAGCAATGGATGGGGACAAGTTACTTCCTATGTACAAAATCCTGGACTGTTCTCCCTCCTGGCCTCAAACAGTCTTTAGTGATCAAAATAAAAAGTCCCTTGAGGACTAGGAGCTCTCAGCCCTTTTAGAAAATAGCACAATATGATTTAAGCTGCATGAAGGAGTAACTCCTCTCTTATACAGAATTGCTCCCTGCTCTACTGCCTGCAGGAACTACCAGCTCTCCTGGCTGCTTATCCACCTGCCCACCTGGCTTCTCCGAAGATAGGAAGGGTTAAGCACAGCGCTGTTCTCCTGAAGGCTTGCTACATGTGGCAGTCTCTCTCCTTGTAAATCCCTGGGTGTGTTGAAGTACTCACTCTGTCCTCCTTGCTCCCTGCTGCTCTAAGACAAGATTTCTTTATAAACCGGTCACTGAAAGGATTCTTCCAACCAGCCCAAGCCCCAGCCTGGAGGCAGAGCCCCCCCCCCCCCGCCCCCGGGTCCCCTCCTAGGCCACAGACAGCCTCCTCAGAAGTCCATCTTCCAACCAACTCCCCTGCTGGCCAGGCTCCACCATATTTAAGGGCTGACTTAGGTGCCATGCCAGGAAGTTTTGCCTGGAAATTGGCCAAGTATGCAGATCAGCCCTACTGGCCTCCACCCACTACCTTCTAGAAGTTTCTCCAAACTTCTAGATCCAGGGGAGGTACCAGAGACCTGCCTCTGTGGAGCCATCCAGAATGACCTGCATCTGAACCCTGACCCAATTTCTGACTCACAAACTAATCATAAATCATAGCTTAAATTTGCCCACATTAACACTAGTAGTACACTAGAGGGTGCTTTATTAGGCTTACAAGTCAAGTAGCACCTATACTTTGGAGATGAAGAGAGTAGGGGTGTTTGAGTAGTTTACCCTAAAACATTGAGAAGATTTGCATACAATTTAGTTGGCCATAGATGGGTAGAATTTAGAACAAAGATTCTTAGGAAAAGATGTTCTAAGTTAATTTTTTCTAACCATTAGTGGTCAATTTAAAGTTCGTTTTGGACCACAGTGACGAGAAAATATGAAGGAGCAGGATAGTAATTTTTTCTGTAACAAATTAATTTCTAACAGTGTATGTGTTTTTCATCCGGTAAAGTCCATTAATTCAAAAATAAAATCTTACAAGCAAGCAAAATCTTTTGAATAACATTTAAGTGTTCTGAGTTATGTATGAAATTTCCTAAGACATTTCCTAAGAATTTTCATTTGAAATTCTATCCATCCATGGTCAGCTTTAAAGCGGTTGTAAACCCTATAAAAAAAAAATAAAAAAAAAAACCTGCAAGACAAAGGCATAATGAGCTAGTATGCATCGCATACTAGCCCATTATGTGTAACTTACCTTAAAACGAAGCCCCGACACGGACCCCCGGACATCGCTGCGGGCGCTGCCATGATCCCTCGTCGTCTCTTCCGGGTTCGGCGGCTCCGGCGCGCTGATTGGCCGGAAGAGACGGCTCCGGCGCGATGATTGGCATGCGCGCGGGAGTGATTTTTCCGGCAAGCTCCCGGCAACTTAATTGAAGGTCCCCCCGGACCTTCAGAGCGCATGCGCTGCTCGCGCGAGCGGCTGCATGCACTGTAAATATCTCCTAAACCGTGCCGGTTTAGGAGATATTATTTGTACCTACAGGTAAGCCTTATTATAGGCTTACCTGTAGGTAAAAGTGTCAAAAAGCACTATACTACCGCTTTAAGCCTCGTACACACGTACCGATTGTTGGCCGTGAATTTTCGGCCAACGTCCGATCGGCCGATTGTCGGCTTGTTAGTATGATGCTTCCGACAACCGACTGCGACTTTTCGGCCGAACAAAATCTGGTGTGCATGCCATAAAATTTTTGTTGGCCGTCACTAGAACGGCCGATTGTTCTTCAGTCAGTACAGATTTCGGCAGACAAAAATCTGATGAGCAAGACTGGGCATGCTCAGAGGAGAAAAAACACACGAAAAGTAAACCAGAACATGACATCACTTCTGCAGTTGGTTGTTGTTGCCCGACAAAATTCGTGTGCAGTCTAGAGCACATTTCAACCAACACAACAACACTGGACAAAAGACGGCCGATCGGTCGGCCAACAATCGGTGCGTGTGTACGAGGCTTTAGTCCACAGGAGCACTGTGTGCTATCAGCCACACAGCAGGAATTAAGACCTAAGCCATCCCATAGATAATTATTTTTCTTTTTTGTTCAGGCAGCGGGTTTAACGAAAAAAATATGACTCAATTCCCCCATCCACACATTGAGTCGGATGAGAGAATCCTCCCGGCTGAGCCTTTGTATCCTGACAGGGGGAAGACTTTGCCACTGTCAGATTAAATCAATCAGCGCTGCCAGAGGCGCTGACCAAGCGGAAAATTTCCAACAAAGTGGTTGCACATAAGTTGATTGGTAGATTGACGTCTGTACAACCACCCTGCCCATACATGGATCCAAATTTGTCCGGTCCCTGCTGACCCCACCGAATTTAGATTCTTGTATGGCTGGTTTAAGTGCAATCAGGGCAAAGCAACACATACACTATATTGTCAAAAGTATTGGGACGCCTACCTTTACACACGTTGGAACTTCCCAGTCTAGTCTTAGTCCGTAGAATTCAATATTTAGTTGGTCCACCCTTTGCTGGCCAACAGCTTCAACTCCTATGGGAAGGCTGTCCACAAGGTTTAGGAGCATTGCTATGGGAATGTTTGACCATTTTTCCAGAAGAGCATTTGTGAGGTCGGGTACTGATTTCGGACAAGAAGGCCTGGCTTGCAGTCCCTGCTCTAATTCGTTCCAAAGGTGTTCTGTCGGATTGAGGGCAGAACTGTGTGCAGGCCAGTCAAGTACCTTCCCCCCAAGCTCGCTCATCCATGTCTTTATGGACCTTGCTTTGTGCACTGGTTGAAATCATTTGGTGGAGGGGGGGATTATGGTGTGGGGTTGTTTTTCAGGGATTGGGCTTGACCCCTTTGTTCCAGTGAAGGGTAGTTATGCGTAGTTCTTAAATCATCAGCATACCAAGACATTTTGGATTATTTCATGCTCCAAACTTTGTGGGAACAGTTTGGGGATGGCCCCTTCCTGTTCCAACATGACTGCGCACCAGTGCACAAAGCAAGGTCCATAAAGACATGGATGAGCGAGGGTGAGGTGGAAGAACTTGACTGGCCTGCACAGAGTCCTAACCTCAACCTGATAGAACACCTTTGGGATGAATTAGAGCGCAGACTGCGAGCCAGGCCTTCTTGTCTAGCATCAGTGCCTGACCTAAGAAATGCGCTTCTGGAAGAATGGTCAAACATTCCCATAGACACACTCCTAAACCTTGTGGACAGCCTTCCCAGAAGAGTTGAAGCTGTTATAGCTGCAAAGGGTGGGCCACTCAATATTGAAGCCTACAGTTCAATATGACTGGAATGCCATTAAAGTTTATGTACATGTAAAGGTAGGTATCCCAACACTTTTGACAATATAGTATATTTTTTCTGTACTTGCAGGTTGCTTATGTTGCAGTGATATACTGCATATGTGTTTTGTTTTTGGTTTTTTGCCTTGAAATACACTTAAATATCTTTTTACAGCTCTACATATGCTTCACTCAATATACTTTTGAACTGTGACCACTTTTTTAGTGAATACACCATATAGAATAATTGGAGGAACTGTGTCATGTATTTCTGTGGATATAGATAACCCTGACACCGAGATCACAGCTGTAGAGAAAAATGTTATATGTGATATTTAATGTTTTGTGAATATACAGTATATTTTTTACTGTAACTCTAAATTTTAATAAAAGGAAACTGTTAAACCATGGGTGCTCAACCTGTGGCCCTCCAGCTGTTGCACAACTACAAGCCTCATCATGCCTCTGGCTTTGGGAGTCTTGCTTGTAACTGTCAACCTTGCAATGCCTCATGGAACTTGTAGTTTTGCAACATCTGGAGGGTCACAAGTTGAGCACCCATGCGTTAAACAATATGCCCAACTTTATGAATGTGTTGAGACTAATAGCAATAACAGTCCTCATTTGTGCAGTCTGATCATTCAACCAATCTGTTGTATTGTCGCTATGGCACATGTTTTATAGCATTCCTGTTGTGACCCACTGTTGCTGCTAACTCACTGATTTGTTGATTTTATTAATTTATTTGATTGTTTTACTTATATAGTGCAGGCAAATTCCATAGGGCTTTTCAGAAGATGTAGACCAGGGGTAGGCAACCTTAAAGTAGAAGTTCACCATAACACTAAAACCCTGCATCTCCAGACATCCATGATCTAACACTAACCTATCTAGCCCTGTAAGGAAGACATCAGTATACACACATTATTTGAAGCCGATCCGATCCGATTCCCATGCTGAGCTGTCAGCGGCAGCATTACTGTGGAGACGGGTGCAGAAGACACAACCGACAACAGAAGCCCCTAGTAACACTCCCAATTCATTTTACAGCCGTTGTAGGCTGTGTCTTCTGCAGAGCTTCTGCCATTGGAGACAGGATCGGATCAACTTCAAAAAAGGTAAGTATACTGATTTCTTCTTTATGGGGTTAGATAGGTTAGTGTTAGATTGTGGATGTCTGTAGATGCAGGGATTTTAGTGTTAGTTTGGACTTACACTTTAAAGAGTTGGAGATCTACTGTACCTGAACAACATGGGAGAGGTCAAAGATCATTGGGCACAGTGTCGCCTCCTTACACCTGATTTCCACCTCTGATTGTCATACAACCATGTCGCAATCGTGTGCATTGCACAGCAAAGCAATCATGGGTTTACAGTAAATCAGGTGGCGAGGAGGCAAAATATCGCCTCCTCACCACCTGTAAAACACGCTCAGATTGCTAAAATCCTGCAACTGAGTCGTTGTTTTACTACCCCCAATCCTTACCCTCTATGCTGCTGAAGCAGCAGATAAACGTCATGTCACAGCAGCGGTTAAGTCCCTTGTTGCTTTTGGTGGTTGCTCCTGCCTGCGAATCACAACTCATTCAAGTAAATGGGGCCACTCTGCAAGTGTCCCACAACTGCATGCTTCTGCGGGGTTCAAGGGGTAAATGCAGGTGGTGAGAAAGCAACACAAGGCTGCCTGCTTTAACCCCTTGTTTGCTGTACTACACAAGGTTGCAGGGCACTTGCAGTGTTGCCTCATTGACTTCAGTGCTACACCCACCAACCATGACAGGGTGTATAACTTCTGCTGTGGCTGTGACAAGTGTAAACCCTTGGCCACTGCAGCTAAAGGGGGTGCAGTTGGGGGTGGTGAAAACATGTCTTAACTATGGGGTTTTACCACCCCCCCAAACTGCAAATGTAAATAAACCCTTAATGTTCTGAGCCCCCTATAAGGCTGCTTTCACACTGATGTTCTGCAGTTTATCTGCACCACAGGTGCAGCGCAGTCCATTTGCAGCTTTCTTGGCTAGCTACACTTTGCAAAAGACCTTTTTTTTTTTTTTTTTTAATAAACGTTTTATTGAGAAAAATAAAAATGAACATTGACAAGTGATGACATTATGGCACAGTCAGCAGATACAAATACAAATAATAACACACATCCGAGATCACCATAGATTGTATCAAGGAGCAGGAAGATGCCATATGCGGTAAATACAGAACTATAAACAAGTCAAGTGTGAAGCGGCCATGTAAAAAAGACCTTTTTTATATCCTGCAGGCGTGGTACACTTTCTGAAAGTGCACCAAAACTCCTGCATTCAGAAAGTGCACCAAACCCACAAGATATAATAGAAGTCTGTGGCTAAGCGCAGCACACCCGCAGAAAAGCTACAGGTACACTGCACTGCACCCATGGTGTGGGTGAACCGCAGCACATCAGTGTGAAAGCAGCCCTATACTATTATGCCCAGTGTATTGTGTCACACTGACCTGAGGATCTTTTCTTTCCTGCTGCTGGCACCACTCTGGAGACGACTAGCCGGGATAAGAGGTGGAGTGCAGTTGGGACAGGAGCCAGCACTACAGAGGAGGCATCGGCTTTTGCAGCTCTTCCTCCCTACTACAGATCCAACTTTAGGCCTCATGCACTCAGGGCATTTTTGCAGCTGCTTTTAGGAGCGTCAGGCGGTTTTTTTTTTTTGCAGCTAAAAATTGCCCCTTCGTGATATTCTATGGCCTCATACACACACAGGCTTTTAGGAGCTGTAAGTGGCATAGGCGTTTTCAAGCTGTAAAAAATACCCAGGGCCAGTTCTGAAACAGCAGCGTTAGGCTGTAAAAACGTCTAACGCTGCTAAATACTGCATATAGCGTTAGGCCACAACAGATGATTTTAAGCTTAAAACTTAAGCTTAAGTTTTGTAGTAGTTGGATTTGAAAATTTTGGAAAATAGAAGAGGGTAGAGAAAGGCTGATAAACGCTAATGCTGCTAAAAGTGGCAAAAACTTGCATTAATGCCAATATAAAACGCTTCTAAAAGTACGTTTTTACAGCTGCTTTTTCCTGGCATCAGAACTGGCTTTGCAGCTCATTCTTTTCAAACGCCCTGTGTGTCAGCAAGCCTGGACCGCGTTCTACCAGTCACCTGGCCACGATCTACTGGTAGATTGCGATCTACAGGTTGCTGAGCCCCGATGTAGACCATTCACATTCACAGATCATTCTCTGCTGACAAGGAAGCATGAAATCAAAGACAATCGTACAGACAGACACATACAAATGGCAAACAACCTACCAATGTGTATTTGGGTTGTAGGAGCCAGAAAAACACCACATAAAAAGAGGAAGAACATACAAACGTTTTGAAGATAGGTAAAATTCAGACAGGATAATTTTAAAACATTGGTGAGCTGGCTCAGTTGAGCCAGTTTTATAAACGTTATGCAAATAAATAATTAAATGAAAAACTTTAAAAAATGGTGAGCCCAGGGCAAACATCCCATATTTTATTCACCAGACACAAAAAATATATATTTATATCAAGAGAGAAAGAGAATTGAATGCCTGAATACTAGTATGCAAACCGAGACTTGTACTAACATAAAGCCAGAAGCTCTCTATCTCTTTACACTGCATTTAGAGGTCAAAAGATCAATTAAAATCATCAATGTATTTCATACATTGGTGGTGGGTTTTTAATCACTTCAGCTCCGTGCACCCCTTATGGCCCAGAACATTTTCTACGTTTCTGCTATGGGCCTGTTTATTAGGCAAATACTTTATTAATATTTAAGATAACATAGTAATGCACAGATTGTTTGTTTTTCTCTGGATTTACAAGGCTTTCTTTGATGATATTTTCTGTCTGCAAACTTTAGACTGAAAACTTAAAAGAAAACCTAAAAAAATTGTTGTTTTACTTTGATCAGTGTTGGGTAGGGATGGGCTCAGGCATGTTCGGATCATAGTCCCACCCTACCTGAGCAATCCCCCCAGGAAGCCCTCACTTAACATCGCCAATCATAGGCAGTGAGGCATTTTCTAGCCCGCAGCTGCACATACACACGACTTCCTGGTGGGATTGCTCGGGTGGGTGGGGACTGTGATACAAACACGCCTGAGCCCATCCCTAGTGTTAGAAAAAATAATGTTATTGTAGATAAATGTTATATATATTTTGCCCTTTAGAATGAAACTAAAAATTCAATTCTACTGCAAAGAAATGCAAAGTTAATTACAAATAAAATAAGACCCCCCTCTACACTTTAGGGTCCTTTCACTAGGCAACCCACTTTATACTTTAGGGTCCTTTCACTAGGCAACCCACTTTACACTTTAGGGTCCTTTCACTAGGCAACCCCCTTTACACTTTAGGGTCCTTTCACTAGACAACCCCCTTTACACTTTAGGGTCCTTTCACTAGACAACCCCCTTTACACTTTAGGGTCCTTTCACTAGGCAACCCCCTTTACACTTTAGGGTCCTTTCACTAGGCAACCCCCTTTACACTTTAGGGTCCTTTCACTAGGCAACCCCCTTTACACTTTAGGGTCCTTTCACTAGGCAACCCCCTTTACACTTTAGGGTCCTTTCACTAGGCAACCCCCTTTACACTTTAGGGTCCTTTCACTAGGCAACCCCCTTTACACTTTAGGGTCCTTTCACTAGGTAACCCTTTTTACACTTCAGGGTCCTTTCACTAGGCAACCCTCTTTACACTTGCAGGCTCTAGGATTCCTGGGATCTTCACCGGAGTGGTCCCCTCTACACCAGGCAGACCCTAGGGGCAGTTCACAGTACTCACCACCTTGGAAGGCTTTCCTGGAACTGAACCCCTCTTTCTCCACTGGTCCTCGGCACACCGGATCCTCTCTACAGCTCAGCTCTCCCTTCTGGATACTCAGGCAGCCATCCAAGACACTCAATCCTTCTGACAGGAGGAGAGACAGCCATACTCTCCCCCCTGAGACTCTGCTTCCCGCCAAAGACGCTGCGTCATGCATTCCCCTCAAACTTATACCCACTCCCAGAATCCTCTGCGGCAGAATCTGCCTTCTGGGGTAGATACAAGCCCGAATGGGCCACTGATTGGATTCCCTCTACTACCCAATAAGAATCCTCCCACAGAGTCAGTGGGGAGACTCCCCTCTCAGTAACCACACCTGGGAGACATGACAGTCCAGCTGAAATCATGTCCCTGCTGTTAGGCAACCAAAGCCCACTATACTTTTACCTAGCACCTACCTGTAGGGTGCTACACAATAAATATAAAAATAATAATAATATTAATAGTTTAAAAATTATTAAAAAAAAATCTGAAAAACATAGTTTAAGAGGAACATGTTTTGTTTAAAAAAAATGTAAGTTTACTTTAACTGACAGCATATGCATGTCAAAGTGCATCCTTTTAATATTTATATGAATGAAAATGAGTAAATTCAAAGTAGCAATAATGTTACATTGTGTTTCTGAATCATGTGTATGAGCAGTGTTTACAAACACTGTTAAAATACTTCAATCAGATGGGGGCTATGTTTTTGACAACAGTGGATGCAGACACTAATATATTAG
Source organism: Pelophylax lessonae (assembly GCF_965119305.1). Taxonomy (NCBI): domain Eukaryota; kingdom Metazoa; phylum Chordata; class Amphibia; order Anura; family Ranidae; genus Pelophylax; species Pelophylax lessonae. The sequence goes on along the minus strand of NC_138768.1, from coordinate 327,811,154 downwards.
TCAGCAAATCCTGGCTGTCATTTTAAAAGCTGGGAACTGCTAGTAAAAGCAGCAGGAGGAGCGGCAGCAGGGGGAAAAGGACAGGGCATGCTACATATGAACTTTATTTGGATGTATGTAGCAAACTTTAAAGGGTAACTCCACTTTCGTGGGTAAAAAAATTTAGCAAATAAAGAAAAAATAATATAGCATATAAAATTGCGACACAAATCATATTGTAATTGAATGTTATTAAAAATTACCTTTCCTTTTCAATCTTCAACCATTGCAATGTTCTGAAAATGCAATGCAATATGGCTTCCTGGAGTTGTTCTGTACACAGTATGTGGTACTGGCCAATTTTCCCAGAAGTCTGCCTAAGATACAAGTCAGATTTCAGGCATCCCCTGCAACAAAAATGTCATTTTTGGTGAGATACTCCTAATAGAAATATGACTAAAGGGATGCAGGCCCAGCAGCTTTTCTCATTAGAGTCCTGCAGCTGCCACAGCTGATAGATAATTATGAAACCACTCCCATTTGACCCACTCAGCATAGAGGAACAAACAATGATTTCTTTAGAATAACAAAAGGTAGGAATCTGCAACAACGTTCGTTAAAATCCTTGTGAATTAAATAGATCACCCAGAGGGGAATGTTTTTTCTCAACAAAAGTGGAGTTACGCTTTAAGTATTGGTGAAAATCCCCACAAGTAACCCCAGATTTGGAGACCTGGTATGCAAATTTTCATGTAACAATCATTCCACATACATTGAAGAGCTCTGGTGATAGACATCACTCCTTACTCTGAAATAAGGTGCCAGAATGCTTGCTTGTATGTGTGGCTGAGTTGGCATTCTGGTGACCAGAAATACAGGATGGGGGATTGCTATGGATATGTCAAAACACACTGGACTACCAGAATCAAGTTCATTGTTTTCCCAACCTCCTGAACTTGAGCTAATGGTGGCTTACTTGGGGCTAGAAATGGTTCTAGGTTTGTTGGATCCACAGAGAGAGTTAACTACTTAAGCCCCGGAAGATTTTACCCCCTTCCTGACCAGGCCCTATTTTGCGATTCTGCACTGCGTGACTTTAACGGACAATTGCGCGGTTGTGCGACGCTGTACCTAAAAGAATTTGATGTCCTTTTTTTCCCACAAACAGAGCTTTTTTTTGGTGGTATTTGATCACCTGTGCGATTTTTTTGATCATGCGCTATAAACAAAAAAAGAGTGACAATTTTGCGAAAATAACAATATTTTTTACATTTTTTATATGAAATTCCCCCCCAAAAAAACGTAAAAATCAAAATTTGTTAACATTTTTGGCCAATTTGTATTCTGCTACATATGTTTGGTAAAAAAAATTGCAATAAGCATATTTTGATTGGTTTGCGCAAAAGTTATTGTATTTACTAACTAAGGAAAAGATTTTTGTAATTTTTGTTGTTTTTTTTTTAACAAGTAATGGCGGCGATCTGCAATTTGTTTTGCGGGACTGCGACATTGCGGCGGACAGATCGGACCCCTTACTGAAGTTTTCGACACTTTTGGCGGTACCATTGACATTACTACAGTAATCAGTGCTATACATATGCACTGTTACTGTAAAAATGACACTGGCAGGGAAGGGGTTAACTTTATTGGAGAAGGAGGGGTTAAGTGTGTCCCTAGGGGCGTGCTTCTAACTGTGAAGGGATGTGGCTGTTTGTGTAACTACAGAGATATACGATCCTACATAGCAGGACCGTATGATCTCTGCACTTACACCAGGGAGAATGACAGGCGGCTTTGTTCACATTAGCCGCCTGCCTTTCTCCCTCTGTAACGGAAGATCGCGAGTGGCCGGCGGACATCGGGTCCTCCGGGCACACGCGTGGGGGGGGGGCGCTAAAGAGCGGGGGCGGGAGTGCGCCTCTGGCGGCGCACGCTCGCCCCCTATTGGCTCGCAGGCAAGTGACGTACCCATACGTCACTTTGCCTGCACGGGGCTGACCGCCGCAGCATATGTACTTGCGGTGGTTGGCAAGCGGTTAACTTAGCACCTTACTGCACCTGGAACCCAGGCTACCACATCTGCAGCTGATGCCTTGCTATTATGTGACTTTCAATCTTCACAAAGCGTTCTAGGGACGGAACCAAAGAACTTGAAGCAGATGGGAACATTTTTAAAGAAGGCTAGCTAGATGTACAAAACAGATCCCCTATTCAGTCATAGATCACATTGAGTCATCCAGATCTAAAAAGACTGGAATGAATAGGAGTTCAAACTATCAGGTTGTTGATCTGCTGTATCAACAGTCTATCAAAATCAAGAATACTTTGCTTGACATCGTCAGATTAAATCAGAAAAGTGGAAAAAAAATATATTCTATGATTTATATCATTTAATTCAAAAGATAACCGTGTACATTTTTTGTTCACTTGAACTAGCCTACTGTAGGTGCAAATTCCATACCTGCCTCACATAATCCTGTTTGTGCACGCTTCTCATGTATACAGTGCAGTAAATATTCCACCTTTGTTTATGAACCTCACTTTATATCAGTTTACGACCTACTAAACTTGTATGAAGGTATGCACATATAATCACCCATGCCCATTGTACAAAGTGGAATTACATGAACATGAACATCTATGTCTAGTAAATTCTCATGTGATCAGCCCACATGTCTTTTGTCTCCCATTTTCCTGTAAAAAGTTCAGAATCAAATCATATTTGAACACTATTCAGGGTCGATTTAGGAGAACACTCTAAAACAGGTAAAACGAAAAAGTATATGTCACAGTGCTAAACTTGAAAAGAAGCCCCCTTAAACTGTGTTGCCTCAACAACCATTGTGTTATTGGTGGGTCATGTGGTTTAAAATCATGGCTCATAAATGTTACAGCCTCATCAGCTGGATGAGTCATGGTTTTATTAGATGCTACATTTCCTTCAAGACAACTGTAAGGCCCCTTTCACACGAACGATCCGATCAAATCCGCCTGTCAGTTTTTTAGACGGACCTGATCGGATCCTCCATGCATCCCTATGGGGCAGCAGATGTCAGCGGTGACATGTCCGCTGACACCTGCTGTCATCCGCATCCGATCCTGTCCGTGAAATCCGGATGGATGGAAACCCAATTTTCCATCCGTCCAGCAGATCAGATCGGATGGGATCGGATGAGAACAGACAGGCCGTCCGCTCTCATCGGATTCCCCCATAGAGAGCAGCGGGGCTCTGACAGCTCCGTCTCAGCACACAGAGCGGAGAGGGAGCTGTTACCTGCCTGCTCAGCGGGGATCGGCTGATCAATCCCCCGCTGAGCAGCAGAGAGTCCGCCAACGGAGGCGGACCGTGTGAAAGAGCCCTAAGGACCATGCTTAAATCTGGAGTGTCCATAACTAAATGTAGTGCTTGCAGCAAGGCTGTAGCCAGATTGTTTATGTTCTCTGAGTACATTTGGGTTTTCTCCTAAGTCAAGGACATTGATTGCTTCTGTCTGCTGCTGTTGCATGTCCTCCAGTAGTTAGGAGTGAGAAGAGACAATGTGTTGGGTTATTAATATTTATTATACCTTGGCCAGTCACTGAGAGGTATATTCCAGTGATGTGGGCTGGAGAAATAAATAAATATTTGAGGGGAGCTTCTAGAAGGGTCCTTTCAGGCTTTTCCCGGGGAGGATATGTAGAGAGGTCAAGTCTTTGAGTTAGTAAGGTTGTGAGTATGGAGATCTTTGCCTCCCAGGCCCTTTGCCTGGGGAGGAAGCTAAAGGAAAAAGGGTATTGCTCTTTTAGATGCCTGCTGGGCCTGAATATACCAAACTTGCCTCTGGCAGAGACCTAAAGTGTGTGAAACTGACCTCTGGCAGAAGTCTAAAGCTGGATACACACTATACAACTTTTGTTGTTAGATTTCCTTTAGATTTACCCCCAAATATGTAGTTCTGGGGCCTTCCTGATTGCATACAAATTGAAAGTGTTTAGATTTGACCTTATATTATATGGTTTTGGTAAATCTAAAGGAAAAAATCTAAAGACAATTGTATAGTGTGTATGGCCCATAAGAAACAGGATGTTAGCTTTCCATCTAGGTATAAAGAATCTAAGCTTGCCTGTGGTAGAACCTAAAGTTTACCTAGGGGCCCAGGAAGCTGCAAGATAGCTGCCTGTCTAGACGTAAAGAATTCTTGGAGAAGTCTGGTGAGCTAATTAATTTTTTGTTGCTGTTTTCTGTTATCATGTACCTCTGACCTTCTATCCCTAAGATATTTGAGTCAATAAAATTGCCATAGAAGACTGAAGGACTGAAGCCTGTGTGTCGCCTTCAATGGGTAAGTGAGTTCTATAGGGTGGGTCAGTCTCTACTGCCTATTTTTTTATTAGATCAATTATTTCTATGGAATAACACATATAATGATAAATGCTCATGTCCACTTTTAATGCAGTCATATTTCCAAAGTGAAATTGGTGAAATCAATATTTATGAAACAGCTTGATTCAGTGTTGGGAGTTTTTCCAGGACTGTTATCATTCAGTACTGATACTTTCAGTGCCCAGCAGTGTTAATTTCGTCAACTAAAACCGACTAAAACGTTTTCGTCGGCTAAATTAACACAATTTTAGTCGACTAAAATATGACTAAAACTAAAACAATTCAGATGACTAAAATACGACTAAAACTTAAATGGCATTTTAGTCTTAAGACTAAAATACAACTAAAACTAAAATGGCATTTTAGTCAAAAGACTATAACTAAAACGAAATTGAAATTTGCTGCCAAAATTAACACTGGTGCATGCTCAAAGCTTAATACTATAAATAATAACATATTCGATTTTTCACTCCGGGACCAGCAGTAGTATATAATGAGTTTGGAAATTGTAGAGAAATGCTTAAATAATGCAATACAAATTACAATTGAACTACCCCCATTCGATTATAGATAACTAAAAAGAGTTTTAGTCGACTAAAATGTAGGACGTTTTTGTCGACTAAAATGAATAAACTAAAATACGACTAAAACTAAAACACTTGCAGAAGACTAAAATGGGACTAAAATTAAATGCCATTTTAGTCCTAAGACTAAGACTAAAACTAAATTGAAATTTGCTGCCAAAATTAACACTGGTGCCCAGTAAGGTAACTGTTCTTAAAGCAGAAGTAAAGGCTACATTTATATCTCCTAAAATCACTACTTCCCCCCTATACTGCTGGGTAAAAAAAAGATGTGTGTAAATACCTTTTTTAATGTGCTCCGGTGCAGTAATGTGTTGCAGACACTCTGGCTCCCCTGTGTCATGGAGCGGCCGGTGCAGTAATGTGTTGCAGAAGCTCTGGCTCCCCTGTGTCATGGAGCGGCCGGTGCAGTAATGTGTTGCAGAAGCTCTGGCTCCCTTGTGTCATGGAGTGGCCAGTGCAGTAATGTGTTGCAGAAGCTCTGGCTCCCCTGTGTCATGGAGCGGCCGGTGCAGTAATGTGTTGCAGAAGCTCTGGCTCCCCTGTGTCATGGAGCGGCCGGTGCAGTAATGTGTTGCAGAAGCTCTGGCTCCCTTGTGTCATGGAGCGGCCGGTGCAGTAATGTGTTGCAGAAGCTCTGGCTCCCCTGTGTCATGGAGCGGCCGGTGCAGTAATGTGTTGCAGAAGCTCTGGCTCCCCTGTGTCATGGAGCGGCCGGTGCAGTAATGTGTTGCAGAAGCTCTGGCTCCCCTGTGTCATGGAGCGGCCGGTGCAGTAATGTGTTGCAGAAGCTCTGGCTCCCCTGTGTCATGGAGCGGCCGGTGCAGTAATGTGTTGCAGAAGCTCTGGCTCCCCTGTGTCATGGAGTGGCCGGTGCAGTAATGTGTTGCAGAAGCTCTGGCTCCCCTGTGTCATGGAGCGGCCGGTGCAGTTATGTGTTGCAGAAGCTCTGGCTCCCCTGTGTCATGGAGCGGCCGGTGCAGTAATGTGTTGCAGAAGCTCTGGCTCCCCTGTGTCATGGAGCGGCCAGTGCAGTAATGTGTTGCAGAAGCTCTGGCTCCCCTGTGTCATGGAGCGGCCGGTGCAGTAATGTGTTGCAGAAGCTCTGGCTCCCCTGTGTCATGGAGCGGCCGGTGCAGTAATGTGTTGCAGAAGCTCTGGCTCCCCTGTGTCATGGAGTGGCCGGTGCGTCAGTGTGTTGCAGAAGCTCTGGCTCCCCTGTGTCATGGAGTGGCCAGTGCAGTAATGTGTTGCAGAAGCTCTGGCTCCCCTGTGTCATGGAGTGGCCAGTGCAGTAATGTGTTGCAGAAGCTCTGGCTCCCCTGTGTCATGGAGCGGCCGGTGCAGTAATGTGTTGCAGAAGCTCTGGCTCCCCTGTGTCATGGAGCGGCCGGTGCAGTAATGTGTTGCAGAAGCTCTGGCTCCCCTGTGTCATGGAGTGGCCAGTGCAGTAATGAGCAGGGAATTCTGACAACTGATGGTCATTGGAAGTCAGCAGGTGATGTCACAGCTCCCAGAATTCAGCCCCATTATGGAGTGTTTAATGACACAGGGGAGCCCAAAGCTTTTGTATCACGTGACTGCATTGGGGCAAATTGAAAAATGGTATTTACACAGATCTTTTTTACCAGCAATATACAGCATAGGTAGGAGGAGTGTTTTCAAGCAGACTTACTGTAAATGTAGACTTGATAGAAAGTATATCTAAATCCCAATTTTACACTCCTATCTGTATTTGAAGAAAGGACTAAATCAGGGGTGTCCAAACTATGGCCCTCCATCTGTTAAGGAACTACAATTCCCATGAGGCATTGTGAATCTCTGGCATTCACAGACATACAGTAACTAGGCATGATGGGAATTGTAGTTCATGATCAGCTGAAGGGCCATTGTTGGACATAGCTGGACTAAAGCTCTGTGTGTCAAAGATTTAGTCTATGGGCAATCTGCATCTTCCGCAGCCACCATCCTAATGACCCGTCATCCACAATGGATCATAATAACTACCTAAGAAGAACTATACAGATTTTTGATACGTCTCCCAAGATTAGTCTGCCCAGGGGTTTCTGCATAGGCTTAAAGTGACCCAAAGACATTCAATTCCCATTCTATCCAAAAAGACTAGACCAGGTGACCATTAACTTATGTCTGTGAATATGTGTATCATCTGAATATTTGCTGGAAACCTTTGAGAAAGGTGTGATCCCTTCACTGGCTTCTGATTGCCCAACTAATAAAGTTAATAATACTAGCAATATACAAAGCCATTCACAACTCTACTCTGAGCTTCATCGCCAACCTTGTCTCACAATATCAAGGAAACTGCCTTCTTGGCTCCTTCCAAGACCTCCTTCTCTCTAGCTCACTTGTCTCCTCATCCTATGCTGACATCCAGGACTTCTCCAGAGCCTCTCCTATCCTGTGGAACTCCCAACTCCAATCTGTCCAGCTATCTCCTACTCTATCCACCTTTAGGGGATCCCTGAAAGCTCATCTCTTCAGGGAAGCCTATCCCACGAGTCTGCTTAACAACTGAACTTTTATTTTCTCCGCTAAATCATCCATCATAGTTTTTACCTTTTGTATTGCTTGCCCTCCCTATTAGATTGTAAGCTCTCTGGAGCAGGGCCTTCCTAACCCTCTTGTATTGTATTGTACCTGTTCAGTCCCCCTTTGTTTTGTAAAGCACTTCACAAGCTGTTGATGCTATACAGTATATACTGTATATCCTGTATAATAATAATAACAATTTGGAAGGTGAAGTTGTTTCAGATCCAGAGAGGCCATAATTGAGTCAGGGACAGTCAGGATTACAGTTCTTACTTTGAAAGTGATGAAAAATCTGCATGCATGTACTTAGACTTAGTATATCGTAACAGTATACAGTATAATGATCATAATGACTAATGGAAATACTTAAAAGTCAACAAGTTGTAGCTTCTAAGGCTTTGCACATGGCTATTTTTATTTGTAACAATTTCCCTTTAAATGTTTTGATGGAACCAAAGATTGAAGTGCTTCTCTGCTTTTCAAATGACAAACCCAAAATCTAGGGTGACCAATCAAAATGTGAATTGCATTTGTCCACCTTCATATCTTCTAAATGGCCCACATTTCGTATACCCACCACTTTCTACTTTTTTTAGTTGTCTGTCTGTCTCTGTCCCCCAGGCCTTCCCTTGTGCCTCTGTCTTTCTCTGGCTCTGTGTGTGTCTCTCTCTACCCCCTCTTGCTGTATATACACGCTGTCTGTGTGTCACTGCGTGTGTTTAATCCCATCTCTCTTTAAAGGATTGTTTTGTGTAATCCCTTTAACACTTCATTCTGCTAATTATCCGGAGAACGAGGTGCAGCATGGGGAGGGGAGAGGACAGGCACCATTACATCATGGTGGTGCTGGGGGGGTAGTACGTTTGACCCGAGTATAACCACACTAACACAACAATAGACGCAAAGCTTGTCACTAACACACTGTGACAAGGGGATTAGTGATGGATTCACACACAGTGACAAACCGACAACTATTACACACTGACAGACTAACATCTATAACACTAGGTGACAGGCAACCACCTGTAATGCATGGTGAGCCCACAGGTACAACACCCGGCTCCAAGTCCTTTTCTCCCTTTTCTCTGCGCTGTACATCTTATGATGTCTTTTCCATGTTATTGCTTATATCTGTATCTTTATTATCTATCTAGGATATCTATGTAGTGTATCTGTCAGTCTTTCACTTTGGTTTATCTAATGTTATATTCATTTTTATATTACCCTATCATCTGTCTGCCATTGTCTTTTATCTATCTTATCTATCTATCTATCTATCTATCTATCTATCTATCTGTCTGTCTGTCTGTCTGTCTGTCTGTCTGTCTGTCTGTCTGTCTATCTATCTATCTATCTATCTATCTATCTATCTATCTATCTATCTATCTATCTATCTGTCTGTCTATCTATCTATTGCCTTTTATCTATCTATCTATCTATCTATCTATCTATCTATCTATCTATCTATCTATCTATCTATCTATCTATCTATCTATCTATCTGTCTGTCTATCTATCTATTGCCTTTTATCTATCTATCTATCTATCTATCTATCTATCTATCTATCTATCTATCTATCTATCTATCTATCTATCTATCTATCTATCTATCTATCTATCTGTCTGTCTATCTATCTATTGCCTTTTATCTATCTATCTATCTATCTATCTATCTATCTATCTATCTATCTATCTATCTGTCTGTCTATCTATTGCCTTTTATCTATCTATCTATCTATCTATCTATCTATCTATCTATCTATCTATCTATCTATCTATCTATCTATCTATCTATCTATCTATCTATCTCAGTCTTCGCATAATCAATTATCTATCTATCTATCTATCTATCTATCTATCTATCTATCTATCTATCTATCTATCTATCTATCTATCTATCTATCTATCTATCTATCTATTTATCTATCTATCTATCTATCTATCTATCTATCTATCTATCTATCTATCTATCTATCTATCTATCTGTCTGTCTGTCTGTCTGTCTGTCTGTCTGTCTGTCTATCTATCTATCTATCTATCTATCTATCTATCTATCTATCTATCTCAGTCTTCGCATAATCAATTATCTATCTATCTATCTATCTATCTATCTATCTATCTATCTATCTATCTATCTATCTATCTATCTATGTCTATTTGGCATTGTCTTTTATCTATCTATCTATCTATCTATCTATCTATCTATCTATCTATCTATCTATCTATCTGTCTGTCTGTCTATCTATCTATTGCCTTTTATCTATCTATCTATCTATCTATCTATCTATCTATCTATCTATCTATCTATCTATCTATCTATCTATCTATCTATCTATCTGTCTGTCTGTCTGTCTATCTATCTATTGCCTTTTATCTATCTATCTATCTATCTATCTATCTATCTATCTATCTATCTATCTATCTATCTGTCTATCTATTGCCTTTTATCTATCTATCTATCTATCTATCTATCTATCTATCTATCTATCTATCTATCTATCTATCTATCTATCTATCTATCTATCTATCTGTCTATCTATCTATCACCTTCTATCTATCTATCTATCTATCTATCTATCTATCTATCTATCTATCTATCTGTCTGTCTGTCTGTCTATCTATCTATTGCCTTCTATCTATCTATCTATCTATCTATCTATCTATCTATCTATCTATCTATCTATCTATCTATCTATCTATCTATCTATCTATCTATCTATCTATCTATCTATCTATCTGTCTATGTATCTATCTGTCTATCTATCTATCTATCTATCTATCTATCTATCTATCTATCTATCTATCTATCTATCTATCTATCTATCTATCTATCTATCTATCTATCTATCTATCTATCTATCTATCTATCTATATGTCTGTCTATCTATCTATCTATCTATCTATCTATCTATCTATCTATCTATCTATCTATCTATCTATCTATCGCCTTTTATCTATCTATCTATCTATCTATCTATCTATCTATCTATCTATCTGTCTGTCTGTCTGTCTGTCTGTCTGTCTGTCTGTCTGTCTGTCTGTCTGTCTGTCTATCTATCTATCTATCTATCTATCTCTTCTCTTAATCAATTATCTATCTATCTATCTATCTATCTATCTATCTATCTATCTATCTATCTATCTATCTATCTATCTATCTATCTATCTGTCTGTCTGTCTGTCTGTCTGTCTGTCTGTCTGTCTATCTATCTATCTATCTATCTATCTATCTATCTATCTATCTCTTCTCTTAATCAATTATCTATCTATCTATCTATCTATCTATCTATCTATCTATCTATCTATCTATCTATCTATCTATCTATCTATCTATCTATCTATCTGTCTGTCTGTCTGTCTGTCTGTCTGTCTGTCTGTCTGTCTGTCTGTCTATCTATCTATCTATCTATCTATCTCTTCTCTTAATCAATTATCTATCTATCTATCTATCTATCTATCTATCTATCTATCTATCTATCTATCTATCTATCTATCTATCTATCTATCTATCTATCTATCTATCTATCTATCTATCTATCTATCTATCTATCTATCTATCTATGACTAGAACTGTCAATCTATATATCTATCATAGTTTTTTTTCTATCTATCTTGTTACTGGGCAGAACTTGTTGAATGGGTAAGGACGGACGGTGCCAGACTCTCCCACACCCCCTTACCTCCTGCCCCTCCACCCCTCTCCTGCTACCTTAGTGGAGAGATTTAGCCCTGGATCTGACAGATCCAACACTCTGTGAATAATTTTCCAGCACCCCCTCCCTTTCCATTGCCCTCTGCCCTCTCCCTCCCTATCTTTCCCCGGCTGCAGCTATTGGAGAGCCCATAATGAGATAAGTGTGAGCTCACAGGCCCGCTATTTAACCCCTGCACCCAGGGCACAGGCAGCAGACAGGGGCAGTTGGGAGACACAAGGGCAGGCAGATTGGCACGTAGGGGCAGAGCAGGCTTTGCCCAGGATTTGCATGGGGATTTGTGAAAAGAGAGAACACAGGAAGAGCTGACCACAGTGTTACAGAGTAAGTTAGACTCCTGTCTGTCTTGTGTGCTCTGGACTTTGTCACTTTGTGTCATTCGTTTACTGTCACCCTTCTGTGGCACAACCTGTTTCAGTCTGTATCTCCCACTCACCTGCTGTCCCACAATACTGCAGCTAATTAAAGATCATTATAGCATTAGATAAGTGTGCTTCCATGTGGTGATTGTGCTGTGTCAAGGAATTCACTATTGCAGACCGCAATCTCAAATGTCAAATTCATGAAAGCAATAAAGGTCACAAATAACTCCTTATTCACCTTACCTAATATATCTAGGTGTGAATGATCACAGACTAAATGTTTGATCTGCTTGGCTATACAGGTTATTCAAACCAGATTTGTGTTTTCTGTTTCCTAATTTCCAGCCTGATGAAGGGTAACTAAAATGCTAAAAGTAGTAAGATAAATAAGCCTAATGACCAGCTTCACCGCTGCTGTATCTGTATACTGTGATAAGAAAGGTGAAAGTGTGATGAATAATATTATACAGTAGTACTGCTATGAAAACTCTGGGTTTCTAGTTATACGTTGTGGAATAATGTGTGTTGTAAAGGTAGTCTTCGGGAAAGGGCTTTCTACATTTATGAAATGCCAATAGACTTGCACTTGTTTCATTCTGGCACACGGGAAGAATTCTAGGCTTATCTTTATATGGGTAATGTTACATCAGTTTGTTTAATTGTTGTCCCAAGATTTTTTTTTTTTTGTCGATATTCATACCGGTACTAGGGTCTTAATTGTACCATACTGCTATTGAGGTTGTTTCCCTAATTTTAACTTGGGCCTGGAGCGATGGCTCGTTAGGGAGTGGTGAGAAAGACAGCTAGCTCTGAAAACGTTTGTATGTACTCTGTACATGTCAAAATGTCTGTGATAAAATGGAAAAATGTAGTCTTCGTTTGTGTTTTCTATTAAAATTAGGATAGTTAAAGTAATTGGTTTGATCTAGAACATCATATAAATGTTTAAATAGATAAAAGCTTACTTATATTGTCCGGAACTTACTGCTGTGTAGGAAGTACAAGTCTTATAACTTTTAACCATTCATTCAAGGATGCATTGTAGACCACAATTCCTGTATAACATGTACGGGCAACCTTTGGTCCTACGGGTGCTGGGAGGACTACAAGCCCAGCAGAAGCTACCAGCTACCATCATGCTATGGTTGAAACCAAAGAAGCTTCTCTATCACAGGACATGATGGGGGCTTGTAGTTGCTGCAACATGAAAGGGAAGAACAAGTTACAAATCAATATTTTTCTATAAAGTGATTGGGGCCTACCGGTAATTGTGCCAGATAAAAAAGAAATATAGAAAAAGCTCCTGAAAAGACAACATAAACTGGAAAATGCAATTTGCAAAGTGTTACTGGTAGAATACAGGCATGCCTTTGGAACAAACTTCATAACTGATTTAGAGAAAGTATCAAACTTTCTTTTCCACATAGACATAATCATTGTTACATAATATAACTGGATACTAACATTTTAATAAGTAAAGTTGATCAAGGGAATTTCTGATTGCCCCTCGGGGATCCGAAATAATTTTTTTTCCCTGCTAGAGCAAATTGGATCATGTTTTGTTGGGGTTTTTTTTTGCCTTCCTCTGGCTCAACTATGAGTATAGGATTGTGTATATAGGATTATAGGATTGTATATATATATATATATATATATATATATATATATATATATATTTTTATACTTTCTATTGGTTGAACTAGATGGACTTGTGCCTTTTTTAACCAGACTAACCAGATTAACCAGATGTAACTATGTAATTGTTGCATACTTAACAATTAAAATTTATATTATTTAAATTAATATTTTTAGTTACATAGTTAGCCAGGCTGAAAAAGACACCAGTCCAACTAGTTCATCCAATAAAAAAAAAATAAAATAAAATAGAAAACCTCCATATACACTATCCTATACCCAAAGTTGATCCAGAGGAAGGCAATCCCAATAAAGCACAGGCATGCTGATTTATATTTTTTATTTTGTCTCATAAATCCCTCTTCTCTTCCGTATAGTTTAAACTTTCTATGTAAAAGTTTTGAAGAACAGAACATTAGATAGTAAACCTGCTGCAGTATGTGCCGCATAACAAAATTATTTTATTTAATAACCTATGAATGAACATATACCATTTATTAAATATACAAGTGGTAAAAAAGAAAAAAAAAATGAGTGCGAATAAAATAAAAATGCAAACCCTTCTCCGTTTCATGGTTTTTATAAAAAAAAAAAAAAACTTGGTAATTGTAAAATTGTAGCTAGATGCTATCTAATTTGAAAGATAATGAATTTATTTAAAATATTTGACCGTTTTTTTTTTTCTGTATCATATCCCCTTACTTTTCTCTGATCTATTTATTTGATTATCCCCTTTAACTTTTTCATCCCTTTACACCAGTGTCTACATGATGTGGGCGGTATTATATAAAAAACGTGGTAATTGTAAAATTGTAGCTAGATGCTATCTAATTAGAAAGCTAATGAATTTATTTAAAATATTTCACCATTTTTTTTCTGTATCACATCCCCTTACTTTTCTCTGATCTATTTATTTGATTATCCCCTTTAACTTTTTTATCCCTTTACACCAGTGTCTACATGATGTGGGCTGTATTATATTGTAAGGCGCGGTGTGGGATAAATGCAGGAACTGTCAGACAGTATCACTCAAATCTGAACACTAAATCCGGGATAAGATGGAGCTCAGAGACGGAATTATCTGCACGTTATAGGACAAGTGAGGTCTTGAAATATATATCCTAGTAGATAACCTGATCCTGTGGAGAAATTGAAGTTCTAGGAATTATATAATAATAAAAAGCCAGTGAACAAGGCAAATATTATAACTTTAGAACATAAATTATTCTCCTAGACTGACGATCATGCCAATATTGGTAATCTAATGGCTCTGATATTTTATGGTCTGATAGCATTTGTGTGCTGCTGTGAACTTCTGCAGGCTACTGACTTTCAAACAAGCCAGTTTTAATAAAACTGCACATTTCTTAATATGCCTACAGTTATTAGAAAAGTTTGCCCAGTCAAGCTTATTTATGGATATGCCTATAGACTTCCTGATGCCTGATGAATGAGTTAGTTCTGCTGAGGGAGAATGAATCAGATTGGATGGAAATGCTGTTGTGTTCCTTTTCCCTTCATTATAGGTATCAACATGCAAGTTTGCCTAATGCATACTTGCATACTTGAATAAAGATTGTTTATAGCAAGGATCATTGAATGTAGACCACCATAGACCACCATCAGTGGTATAGTGTCTGTAGGCACCTTTCATTTACATAGCAGTAGCCTGTATTACATGTGGCAAAATGGCTATTTGCATGAATTTAGCTCATTAAATAAATTAATTTTGCATCCAGCATGGCCAACAAGTTCCCTTTTAATAGAGTACCCTTAGTAAGAACTAGATATGCCAAGTACATTTAGGTTAGGGAAAAACTATCCTAATCTGTCCAAATGTAACAACATCTGAGATGTGTGGGGAGTGATAAAGGCAGTAATTGATAGCCACATACATGAACACGTCTTTGTATGAAAAACATTTACCATCCTATGTCATTATTCCATTTGTTAGTGTATCTTGATGAAATTGGATTGACAAGCTTTGTTATACTGTATAGACAGGCAATTAACAGATTAAGGTTTTACACAGCCTAATTAAGTAGATATGTAGGCTGTATATGGACATTTTAAGAAACATATAGTTGAATAAACACAGGGTAAAGGCCCGTACACACGATAAGAAAATCTGAAGGGAAATTTAGTCCGACGACCGATCTGCCGATTTTCGGATTGTTAGTATGTTGCTTTCGACACCCGACTCCAACTTTTCGGCTGGCAAAATCCTGATGTGCAGGCTATAAAATTTTTGTTGTCCGTAATACAACGTCCGATTTTCATCTCATTAGTACAGATTTCGACGGAAAAAAATCTTAAGAGCAAGACTAGGCATGCTCAGAGACAAAAGAACATATACAAAGCAATCCAACACATGACATCACTTCTGAAGTAGAATTCTGTCGTACGGGAAAATTCGTATTAAAATAACCTCTTCACTTTCCACATCAGACCAGCATGCCACAAAAAACGGACGACAGATCATTCGATAATCTGATCGTGTGTACGGGGCTTAAGACTTCTTTTCCACCATATCAGAGCACGTGGAACAATCTAGGCTCAGTACGCCAGGTGATCTGCTAACCACCCTTCCTAAACCCAGGGCTTTGCTTAATCTGCCTTCTTACACCCCTGACACTTATTAACAAAATCTCATGTCCCTCTGTAACAGAAAGTAAAGTACATTTAAGTACTATTTGGTTTGGTGCAAAAGACACTTTGAAGCGTCTTAACTTTTGGTGTGAGGGCCCAAACTAAAGGTTGATGCTCCAATCAGTTATAATTGTAAGACTGCACACTTAGCACTTCAAAGTCTATTTTGCCTTAGCAGTAATAAGTCTTGTTGTCTATTACCTACTATTACTAGACATTAATCTATGTTACATGTCTGCATATTTGACCAATATACATGTTTTTTGAAAACTATAATCCTAGGAACATACATTTTTAGAGCAACAAAGTGTCTTCCAAACTGATTGTTTGACTGACGTTTTTTTGTATAAGGCTACCAAGTTCTGGTTATTAGCAGCACAGTCATTTATGTTTAGCCTATGCTGACTGGAAGGTAAAGCGACTTGCAGCAGCGTCTATAGCACTGGCTGATCAGAGGAAAAATAATGGTGATTGGACAAGGTTTTCTATCGTGTAGATCAATATTCTCCCAGGAAGCCTCGACCAGTGTTGTCTTTGGTTGCATCATGGGCATTACATCATCATCTAAGCGCAGGGGTCTTCAAACTATGGCCCTCAAGTTGTTCAGGAACTACAATTCCCATCATGCTTAGTCATGTCTGTGAATGTCAGAGTTTTACAATGCCTCATGGGATGTGTAGTTCCACAACAGCTGGAGGACCATAGTTTGAGGATCCCTAATCTAAGGTCTATGAGCCCCTTCATATAACTTCATAGAGTTATGTTTCCTCTGATTTATCCAGTCAATTATATCTAATAACAGCATGCTTTAGTATAATAAAATAACATATGAGGCAAATGTAATACCTCAACATGGAATTCTGAATCCAGTTGGCTATGCTCAGGCCAGCTATACACATCCTAATATTTTCAATTACAGGCAGCTTACAAGCAAAAAAGCATACTTGCAAGTTGTGGAAGAACTGAGATATCTTAGTGTGTTATCATTGACTGCCGACATTTTTTCTAAAAAATCTTGTTCTAGGTGAGAAGTAAAGTAACCATGGACCTTAGCTGGACAGGCCCGATCTTCCACCTTTTTCTTGGAAATTATGTAGTCAAAATAGTAGTCAAAAAATAGCGAGTCAAAATATTGCCTAAGGCTAATAATCACCCAAAAAAGAAAACTGACATCATTCAGACAATAAATATTCAGAAACGCAACATACCTTGCTCCAATATTTTTCCTGACCTTATAGGTCTTGTTTTAATATGCAGTCATTTTCCGGCATAATATAATTAGTTATAGTTGATTAGGGTAAAATAAGACCCAGGGAATCCCACCACCTCTTCAAATATCACCTTTTAGTTAGGTCCAAATAAGAATAGATACTTTGGACCAGAGTTGGAGAGTATAACCCAGGGATCTCCGAACTACGGCCCTCCAGCTGTTGGGAAACTACACGTCCCATGAGGCATTGGGAAACTCTGACATTCATAGACATGACTAGGCATGATGGAAATTGTAGTTCCTGAACAACTGGAGGGCCATAGTTTGAAGACCCCTAGTATAACCTAACTTTAACTAGTCTTTTATTAACATCTACTAGCCATATATGTTTTTCCATTCACAGGAAAGAGGAAATTTTGTTTTGATTATTGCACTCTGATGCTGGCCATACACTAGCCGAAAAATTGTTTGAAAATCTGTCGATTGGTCCATTCCTTCGTTTTTCATCCAGTTAATGGGCACAAATAGAAAATCAGTTTCAACTCTTCAGAGCTGAAAGATCGAAGGAGTGGTTTGGAAAATTCTGCCGAACGAACAATGAATTGAAAGGTTAATGTGTTTCTCGCCCGAACTGTGTGCACTAAGCATATGTGAAAAAATTAACGAAAAACTGATTCATTTACTGTATGTCCATTGATTGATTTATCTATCAAAATTCAGTCATTACATGATGGCATGATTGTCTGCTCTCATGGCCGAGTTTGAACGATTTTTCATATAGTGTATGGCCAGCATTACACTGTGTACAGACAGGCCTAATGGAAGGGAGAGGACCCTAGGAAGGCCATAGACAGAGCAATTTGAAACTTGAAAGAAAATCGCTTAATTACCAAATCAAGACAGACAGTGTTGATGGAGGAATCCCTGCCGCAAAGCCATTGTGTTCTCCTGGCGGTGGGTGCGGGCGAAGCCGTCCCCGCTGGGAGAACACAGTGATTATTGCTAGCGGCATAATCACATGTAAAATCCGACAGGTTGGTTGTCAATCAACTTGGGTACATTGGGTACATTCAGCCTGCCCATATAAGGTTATTTCCATTTTTTTTTTCTATTATTTAATCACTCCAATAACACTGACAGGATCATCTATGGTCAGTTTAAGGCCTATGGTCTCAGAAAGGACTCGCTCCACTTTAGGCCACAAACAGTGTCCACACTATTTACTTTATTTTAATGATCTTCGATATTGTTGGCTGCCATCTTGAACTGTTGTGTTGACGGTATGATTTGTAGTGCTGATAGCCTGGTGGTGCTATCATTTACTGCTCAGTCTTTCCATCTTCCTCGCTGTGCCCTTACTTTGGTATGAAAGGAAGAAGTTAAAGGTCTGTCAAGACTATAGCTGGAACAACAAGAGGAAGTACACTTTACAGGAAAGAGACTCAGGAGCTAAAAGAAGTGAAAGAATTCAGTGAAACTATAATTGAGATTGTTTTAACCTGATTATCTCATGCATGCTTAGATTACTATCTCTGAGTTTATTACTAGTGTACCTGTAATTCTGAGAGTGCATTCAAGGTTGTTAGTGTTGTAATCTTCAATTGCTTGCCTATATTACAACACATTGGATATTATTAGCAAAGTCTTGGCACTTTCAAACAAGAGAGTTTTATGGTTGGCATACAGAAGTGATGAAATCAATTTCTAAGGCCTGTTTTACACAGGTTTTAGCTTGTATAAGAGCAGTGTGAACAGTAATCATTGACAAAGCATTTGCAGAGCTTTTAGCAAGCGTTGTTGAAGCTTTTACAGTACCATTCAGCTCCAGTTTGTAAATGTTGAACACAGATTCTTATAGGAGTGCTGATTGACACTTTAAAGAAGCTGCTAGCAGGCTTCAGCACATCTTGAAGCATGTTAAAAGCTTGCTGAAGCCTGCTTAAAGTGGTAGTAAACTCCTTTTTTAAACTTGTATCTTTAGGTAAGCCTATAATAGGGCTTACTTGTAGGTACAGTGAATGCCTCCTAAACTTAGGAGATACAGTGGGTATAGAAAAGTGTCTCCCCCCCTGACCAGCTGCCGTAGTTTTACTGTGGCAGGTTGGCTCTATTACGTGAAACAACGTACCTGTACGTCGCTTCATGTAATAGACAGTAGGGGTGCCGAAGGCGCGTGCGCCAATTGGCCAGAGGGGGGAACCAATCAGCAGGTCCGGAGGACGCGATGTTCCCTGGCCACCCGCGATCGCTCCCCACGGAGACAGAATGAACACAGGAATCCTGTGTTCCTACTATTTAGGAACACAGGTCTCTGTGTTCATTTATTGAGTCCATCCCCCACACAGTTAGAAAGCACTCCCTAGGAGCACATGTAAGCCTTTTATTGCCCCTGGTGTTAACCCCTTCCCTGCCAGTGTCATTAGTAAAGTAACAGTGTATATTTTTAGCACTGATTACTGTAGTAATGTCACTGGTCCCCTCAAAAGTGTCAGCTAGGTGTCCGATCTGTCTGCCGCAATTTCGCCGCCATTACTAGTAAAAAAAAATGAAATAATAAAAATGGCATAAATCTATCTCCTAGTTTGTAGACGATAACTTTTGTGCAAATCAATCAATATACATTTATTGGGATTTTGTTTTACCAAAAATTTGTGTCAGAATACATATCGGCCTAAATTGATGAAAAAGTTAATTTTTTTTTTATTGGATATGTTTTGAAGCAGAGTAAAAAATATTTCATTTTTTTTTTTTCCAGGATTGTCGCTCTTTTTTTGTTTATAACGCAAAAAATAAGAACCCCAGAGGTGATCAAATACCATCAATAGAAGGCTCTATTTGTGGGGAAAAAAAGGACATCAGTTTTATTTAGGTACAGCAGCGCAATTGTCAGTTAAAGCAACGCAGTGCCGTATTGCAAAAAATGGGCTGGTCATTAACCACTTGCTGCGGCAATATTACTGCGGCAGTGCGGCTCCCCTGGGTCCAGTCACGTAGTACTATGTGACTGGAGGGGAAGGGGTTTTGGCGGCGAGCTCCCGCTGTGTTTAGACAAAGCGGGAGTGGGGCCTGTGGAGGAGAGGCGGCGATTGCCGCCTTCCTCCCCCGATTGTCCGGGAAACGGTGAGAAGACCCACCTGCTTATGTAAACAAAGCAGGCGGATCTTCTCGCTGACAGGCAGGGACAGATCAGCGATCTCTGTGCCTGTCACAGAACCCCCCCCCCCCCACACACACACACACACAAGTCAGTAAGCATTAGACATACATTTAACCCTTTGATCACCCGCAGTGTTAACCCCTTCCCTGCCAGTGTCATTATTACAGTAACGGTGCATATTTTTAGCACTGATTACTGTAGTAATGTCACTGGTCCCCCCAAAAGTGTCAAAAAATGTCAGTTAGGGGTCAGATCTGTCCGCCGCAATGTCGCATTCCTGCAAAAAATCGCAGACCGCCGCCATTACTAGTAAAAATAAAAAAACAATAAAAAGGACATAAATCTTTCCTGTAGTTAGTAGACGCAATAACATTTGCACAAACCAATCAAAATACGCTTATTGCAATTTTCTTTACCAAAAATATGTAGCAGAAAACAAATTGGCCTAAAAAGTAAAAAATTTAGATTTTTTTTGAGAATGTCATATAGCAGAATGTGAAAAATATTGTTTTTTTTTTTTTTTTCAAAATTGTTGCTATTTTTTTTGTTTATAACGCAAAAAATAAAAATCGTACAGGTGCTCAAATACCACCAAAAGAAAGCTCTATTTGTGGGAAAAAAAGGACGTAAATTTTGTTTTGGTACAGCGTCATACGACCGCGCAATTGTTTGTTAAAATAATGCAGTGCAGAATCGCAAAATAGGGCCTGGTCAGGAAGGGGGCAAATCCTTCCGGGGCTAAAGTGGTTAAGGGGGTAAAACCTTCCAGTCCTTAAGTGGGTAAAATAAGCACATTTTGTTGGTTTGCAGCCTGAAATAAAGACAGACACGTTTTTGTTTTATCCAGCGGTATTTACTAATGCAACATCCAAGTGAAAGATATACTGTAACATCAACATGTCAGAAAAATTAAAAAACAAATCAAAAACAGAATCACTGAGTTAAAAAAAGGATCACCCCCTTGTGTCAGTATTTTGTTGGACCACCTTCTGCTTTAATTACAGCCTTTAGTCTGTTGGGATTTGTCTCTACTAACTTTGCACAACTAGACTTTGCAATTTTTGCCCACTCTTCGTTGCAGAACTGCTCAAGTTCAGTTAAATTTGGTGGTGACTGTTTGTGGACTGCAGTCTTCAAGTCATTCCACAGATTTTCAATGGGGTTTTAGGCCTGGTTAACACCTATGCATTTTCAGAAACACACTACAGTCCATTTAACATGGTTTACTATGGGTCAAGTTCACATCTGTGCATTTTTTGGAAAGGACCAAGAACCGGCAGATTTGTTTTTGGTTCCATAGACTTGAATGGATCAAAACTGTGTATTGAAAAATGCAAAAGGCATCCGGACTATGTATCAGCTACAACCTGCAAAGGTGTGAACCAGGCTTTGGTCTGGGCTCTGACTAAGCCATGCAAGGACATTCACCTTTTTCCCCTTCAACCACTGTGTGGTAATTTTTGCTGTGTGCTTTGGGTCATTGTCATGTTGGAAGTTAAAGCGGAGTTACGGCCACAAAAAAAATTTTCAA
The DNA here is from genome assembly GCF_965119305.1 of Pelophylax lessonae. Lineage (NCBI taxonomy): Eukaryota > Metazoa > Chordata > Amphibia > Anura > Ranidae > Pelophylax > Pelophylax lessonae. The sequence goes on along the minus strand of NC_138768.1, from coordinate 327,789,422 downwards.
TGAAAATACCCCGGGACAGTCAGGGCTAGTACATTCCACAATGGATAGCCTCTGATCTGTCCCAGTTCGCACTTACCTTTTAGAAGAAATACTTACCTTGAAAATTTCTTCTCCAGCGCTGCCATCTCGAATGTGGGCAGCTGAAGCCAGCGCGTCCTCTTCTGCGTCCTCTTCTCCCAGAATGCCCTGCACCGGCCCCGCTCGTCACTTCCGGTGCGCGCGCGTCATCCCTCCACAGCTTCTGGGCATGCCCAGAAGCTGTTTAGCAGGGAATAAGGCGCCGCACCGGAAGTGACGAGCGGGGCCGGTGCAGGCGCATTGATTCCTGGGAGCGATGACGTTCAGCTCCCAGGAATCAATGCAAAGAGGAAGCGACGACGCGGGCCGCTGCCGCAGAGGGAGGAAGTGGAAGAAAGGTGAGTATATTTTTCTGCAATAACAAGGTAAGTAAAAAAAAATCTTAATTATCCATTTCTTTTTCATAGTCACACTTTTTGCCAAAAGATTAAATAAAAAAAAAAAAAAAAAAATACATTGCTGTAAGTGCTTAAAGCAGACCTTTCTCCCCTTTCACTAAAAATCACATCTGCATGCAGCTCTGGCTCTGCATGCTGATATGAGATCATCTTTCATTTATTAGTTATACAAATAATTTTAGCTTTTTACAATATTTTTTAATTACAATGACTGTTTCTCCACTTCCTGGTTGATTGAGGCACTGGTGATGCCACCCTGGACTCACAACTGCATCCTAGTAAGTTCCTGTCACATGTGCCAGAAGGTAGACCAAGTGTTCTAGGCAAATTTCCGGGACGTATAGGGAGATAGAATCATCCGCCCTTATTGAAAATGGCCACTGTGAGAAGAATGGGGAGAAAAAGAAAAAAGGTATAAAAAGAAAGTATCTGTTTTTGATTGGCATGGCTAAACATTTATAAATGTGACTTATGGACAAAACAGTTTTTTTCATTTTGGATAAGTAAGGGAGGCTTATAACCCTGACATGACAGATTTTTTGTTCACCATCTGTGTGCTATTGCAGAAATTTGGCTTCACTTCCCGTCCCATAGCCAAACAGGAAAGACAGGAAATCCCTGCAAATTAACTACTTCTTGACCGAAAGATTTTGCTGCTTAACGACCAGGCCCTATTTTGTGATTCAGCACTGCATTAATTTAACTGACAATTTTGCGGTCATGCAAACCTGTACCCAAACTAAATTGGTGTTTCTTTTTTCCCCACAAATAGAGCTTTCTTTTGGTGGTATTTGATCACCTGTGGGATTTTTATTTTTTGCGCTATAAACAAAAAAAAAGAGCGACAATTTTGAAAAAATAAAAAAAATATTTTTCACTTTCTGCTATATAACATTCCCAAAAATAAAATTTAAAAATCAAAATTTTTTAACATTTTAGGCCAATTTGTTTTCTGCTACATATTTTTGGTAAACAAAATCGCCATAAGCGTATTTTGATTTGTTTGCGCAAAATTTATTGCGATTATTAACTATGGGAACGATTTATGTCATTTTTTTTTTTTTTTACTAGTAATGGCGGCGATCTGCGATTTTTTGCGGGACTGCGACATTGCGGCGGATAGATTGGACCCCTGACTGACATTTTTGACAATTTTGGGGGTACCAGTGACATTACTACAGTAATCAGTGCTAAAAATATGCACTATACTATAATAATGCCATTGGCAGGGAAGGGGTTAATGCTATTGGTGATCAAGGGGTTAAATGTGACCCTAGGGGAGTGATTCTAACTGTGGGTGGGTTGGGCTTTTGAAATGATCATAGAGACATGTGATCCTATATAGCAGGATCACATAGCCCCTGTGATCACTTCAGGGAGAATGACAGACGGCTGTGCTTAAATCAGCCGTCTGTCCTTCTCTGTCAGCGGGGGTCGGGGGGGGGACAGATCGCTGGTGTCAGACGGCAATCGGAGTCGCCTGACACCCGCACTGGCTTCCCCACTGACGATCGGGGGCGGGAGCACGCCTCCGGAGGCGCACACGTGCCCCCTAGTGGCCTTCCAAGCAAAGACGTTTATTAACGTGATTTTGCCTAGGAGAGCCACACTGCCGACGTAAAAAGGCAGTGCCACGACGGGAAGTGGTTAAAGGAATTCCCTGGGGGTCTCCTGGTCACCAGAACTAGTATCCCTATTGTAAGATTTCCCCTCTATTATTTTTCTAGGGACAACCCAATATTTAGGGATTTTCTTCAATGATAATGGTAAACAGGACAAATAGAGAGGGTAAATCTCCCTAACAGGGGCACAGACAGTAATAAAAACCTGTTCTAATCCTTCTCCACTCCATCCAAAACATATACAAACGTTTTGCCTTTTGTTGATTCAGCTTTGTTGTGTTAATGATTACAGCAATATTATTAATGTGGATAGAATTAGCTTGAAAGAAAGCTAGCTACAGCGGTTGATGGTGAATAGTATAGGAATGATACCAAGTGTATATTCCAATGATTCAGGTAGTGGTAAAAATAAATAAATATCATTAAGGATATAGCAATATTAAAAATAACCAAATATAAATAAATAAATCGTGACTGTTGGTAAATAAAAGTCCAATATATATAAAGTGACTTGGTGCTCAAGAAGATCAAAAATAAGTCCTTAAAATGGTTCAAATGCAATTCAAGGTGCAGGTGCTTTAAACGTGATTGTCCTTAATATTCTGTGACATCAATCCGTTTCGCCGTGATTTGTGGATAGATAAAATCACTTACCAGAACTAGTGGGTCCTATGTGCGTTCCAGCTGACCCAACATGATGATGCTATGCGTTCCAAACTGACGCGTTTCGTCACTTCCGGTGATGGAATCCATCCCAGCCCAGGGGGCACCTAAGCGCGAATGGTCCTAGTGCTGTAAATTTGTACTGGTTCTGGTAAGTGATTTTTTCTAGCCACAAATCACGGCGAAACGGATTGATGTCACAGAATATTAAGGACAATCACGTTTAAAGCACCTGCACCTTGAATTGCATTTGAACCACTTTAAGGACTTATTTTTGATCTTCTTGAGCACCAAGTCACTTTATATATATTGGACTTTTATTTACCAACAGTCACAATTTATTTATTTATATTTGGTTATTTTTAATATTGCTATATCCTTAAGGCTGCATTCACATGTCAGCTTATAATCGCGGGCAGAACCGCCGCGGTTCTGCCCGCGATTCGGAGATTTATTGCAAATCGCGGGACGCCTAGCGTTGCCCGTTGATTTGCAATAGCCCCCCAAACGCCGAGCGATGTTGCCGCGATTTACGCCCGCCGAATCGCGGCAACATCGCGCAAACAAAATCGCGGGACGCAATACGCTCCAAAGAAGCTCTTGTACTTTTTTGGAGCGTATTGCGTCCCGCGATTTTGTTTGCGCGATGTTGCCGCGATTCGGCGGGCGTAAATCGCGGCAACATCGCTCGGCGTTTGGGGGGCTATTGCAAATCAACGGGCAACGCTAGGCATCCCGCGATTTGCAATAAATCTCCGAATCGCGGGCGGAACCGCGGCGGTTCTGCCCGCGATTATAAGCTGACATGTGAATGCAGCCTAATACTGTATGATATTTATTTATTTTTACCACTACCTGAATCATTGAAATATACACTTGGTATCATTCCTATACTATTCACCAGCAAGCGCTGTAGTTAGCTTTCTTTAAAGCTAATTCTATCCATCTCCTGTAGTACCTATAGCGGCTGCTGCAATTATCCATTTATTATACACATATTTATTTAATTTACTTAATTTGTTAATCTTCGATGCGAGGAATATACTTTGTATATTTTTTTACAATATTATTAATGTGACTAATCACAAATTATCCATAAGGCCTCGTTCACACTACGCATAGCAGGAACTTGTGTTCCTGCTCGCAATTTTGTTAGCTCAATTCTCACATGGAAATGTGTATCGCGCATAGGGCAATCCATATACATGAATGGGCTACCCTATGCGCAGCTGTTGCTCCAAAGACACTCAGGGACCACATTTTGGCCCTGAGCAAGAATCGATTTTGCAATTGCATTTTGCAGCTATTCTTGCAAATTTTGTTGCTTGACAACCACGGGAAAACGCTACTCTACATGTGGATGGATGTCATGCTTTAACTTTACAAATTTTTTGTATATTAATTGTATTGTGGTGCTGTCATGAGTTATATGGCTCGTGCAAGCATGACATAGTAATAAAGTTTAAAAGTTTATTAACATCTTTTCACTGGCACACACAATTACCTCCAATATTCTGCCCTATTTTGTTTAGTTTGATGTCATTTACTTGCACGTAGTCAAGAAATTCACAATCGTCCCATCAACATGGTCATTTATATTATTTTCACATTATTCGCCTTGCCAATTACAAGGCGAGTGTGGAGCTGATAGGGAACCAGTGTCACAGCTTCCCCTTGAGGCTTCTCTAACTGAAGCATCACTGGTTGCTAAGAGGTTGCTAGGAGGCTGTCGGCTATGAAACGGACAGTGTCCTTAACTACAAGTGACAGGGAGAGTGTAGTGGTGGCACATATGCTGTTCTTGGCACATATGCTGTTCTTCTTCACTGCATACAGGGACAGGTACACTGCCTCTCTGTACACCAAATTGCAGTTGGTCTTTATTACCTCCAGTTTTGTTATCTATAAACTGGAGGTAATTTTTTTACATTTTATGCATTATTAGCGCCTCTTTGTAAAAGTGGCGCTGTTTAGAACTACCTGAATTTGCAATCTGCTGCACATGTCAATAAAGTGTAACGGGTGGTGGAGATTTTTTAATTTGACACAGGCCAATTTAATGGGCCATAGCGCAAAAAAAAAAAGAGCCCTTATTTTCTATTGAATTCACCCCTTTGTCTCTGTCTGGGAGATTTTTCTGTACTTGTCCTGGTGACCATTATCACTGAGACGGAAAATGACGGGAACTGCAAAATTTTAGAAATATCACCAGAACAAAACACATTCTGGTAATTTAAATTCACCACTGAAGAATAGAACCGAGAAAGGGTCTATTTTCTCTTAGATGTGTAAATACCATTTTTGATTAAAGTTGAATTGAAGTTGAAGTTGATTAAATAAAGAATATTTGAATAGAAAAGGAACAGTTGGGGAAAATGTGCTATAATACTCTGTGGGTTTATTTTCTTTTCTTACATAAATATTACCAGTCTATTAATTTCTTATCTGTCAGCGGATCAAGCATTCTATAAAGGCAATTATTAACCTTCATGAAAAAATGATGTATTTTGAGACGTATTGGAAATTCAGCTCTTACTGAGGTCAGCAGTGAGCGTTGTATATTTAAGTGGAAACTATTAAAACTTTGAGACGTTCTTGCTTATGTTTTTTTTTTTATCTCGAAAAGAAGTTTATTGAGAAACATAATGCATAGAACAAAAGTTACAGGTTCCAGAGTTCTTGTTTATTTTTAACCCACCTACCGACCTTGGCATGTTACATTTCCTTCCTGTCCAGACCATTTTTTTTAGTGTTGATAGTTTATAGTGCTTATAGTTTGACTGACAATAACTCATGCAACACTGTACCCAGATTAATGAGACAGATAGAGCTTTTGTTTAGTGGTATTTGTTAACCTTTGTCTTCTTATTATATAAAGTTGAAAAGACTGAAAAATTTGAATCCAAAAGTCTTGATTTTACCAACTGGCTGTATCCACCACAAATCTACTTAAAGGCCCTAAGCCGCAACTGACTTGAGGACAATTTAAAGCGGAGTTTCACCCTCAAAAATAACTTTTCCCCATCCGCTTGCTCTAAATTACCTGAAAATGAATTGGATAATTAAATTTTTTCTTTAATTTACTGAAATGTTTTTTAAAGAAAATATACTTACCTTCCTTCCTCTTCCTCCCTCTGCGGACACGGCCGCCGCTATCACTTCCTGCTTGCATTGATTCCTGGGAGATGAGCGTCATCGATCCCAGGAGTCAATGCACCTGCACCGGTGTCCTTCGTCACTTCCAGGGCAGGCATGTCATTCCCTGCTAAACAGCTTCTGGGCATGCCCAGAAGCTGTGCAGGGATGATGCGCCTGCACCGGAAGTGACGAGCAGGGCCGGTGCAGGGCATTCTGGGACTCCGAAGTCACTGAAGAGGACATGGAAGAGGACGCTCCGGCTTCAGCTGCCCACACCTGAGATGGCAGCGCTGGACAAGACATTTTCAAGGTAAGTATTTCTTCTAAAATGTAAGTGAAACAGGGGACAGTTCAGAGGTTATCGTTGCTTAAATGCCCTAGCCCTGACTGTCTGGGGGGGGTATTTTTTATCTAAAAAAACATTTTCAGGCTGGAACTCCGCTTTAACTATCCATATATATCCTCAATATAGCCGCATAGCCATTAGTACCTTATTGTCTAAGCTTAAATAGGATAGGTACACCAATACCTGCGATGAGCCCAACCCATTATTGTCCAAATTTTAACAACGATCTGCTGCCTTCGTAGACCCTAAGACCCCTGCCAGCTGCTACGACAATATCAGCAAGGAAATAAAGTTCAGTCTGAACTTGTAACGTAGTGCTGATGAGCCTCCACTGTCGACAACGGGATGCCTCAAAGCATATGACTAAACAAGAAAAAAAGTCCATTCGAAAAGGGGAAGAAAGAAGGCCAAAGCGGTCAAAATGGAGGGAGGGAGCAAGAACCTTGTCTGTCGCTGTAACTGCTCCAACTGACCATGAGGCAAAGTGACCACCCCTTCTAACTCCACTATAGTTCCACCCTATCACACCCTGCCCCACCCCTGCTTTCTCCAGTTGGGTAAGACCCTGTAACTTTGAAAAAAATCAGTTTTTAACCTTACTTAAACTCCAGCCTAACTGCAAACCTAGTCATGTATGCCATCGACTTAAGGTACGTCTCCAGCTCCAGGCGTTCCTCTTTCCTGAAATTACCTTTTTTGGAAAATGTGGACAACCAAATTTTTTTAAAAATGAAGAAACATTCTGTGTTGAGTATTGAGGTGGTTGTGTGCAATGGCTATGTCATGTCATGTCATGGATAAACCCAAAACACTTTAAACCCTCCCACAGTAAATGAAGTTCACTTAAACCCCCCCCCCCCAAAAAAAAAAAAAACCCATTATCGATGGTCAGCAACAATTTAGGCACCCAAAACAATGATGCATAATTGGTGGTCAATTCACATTTTAATTCCCCCCACCACTCCCCCATCATCGGGCATGTTAATCCTTCCCAAACAATCTCAAAACATTAATGGTTAGTGCCCCCCCCCCCCCCCACCTTTGATCGCTAGATCCTCCTCACAGCCAGCAGGATTTCCACTTGAGCTCTGGAAGGTTTTATGCCCTTCATTACCAGGGCATTTTTTGCTATTCAGCACTGTTCTATTTTATCTGCCAATTGCTCGGTCATGCAACACTGTACCCAAATGAAATTTAGATAATTTGTTTCACACAAATAGAGTTTTCCTTTGGTGGTATTTAATCACCACTGGGTTTTTTTATTTTTTGCTATATAGATAAAAAAATACCAAAAAAACCCCAAACAAACAAGTTTTTCTTAGTTTCTGTTATAACAGTTTGCAAACAAATCATTTTTCTGCATAAATGTAGGCCAAAATATAGTTTGCTACATTTCTTTGGTAACAATAACCCAAATCATTGTATATTATTTAGTCTGTGTGTGTACAAACTATGGTATATACAATATCTGAAAATTTATCAATACTGATGTACAGTAAACCCCCCTCCATTGCGGGGGTTACGTTCCGGACCCAGGCGCGAAAAGTGAAAATCCGCGAAATAGAAAAACCCTATTAAAATGCATTGTAGGCATGTTTTTTTTACTGTCACTGTAGGTGTAAAAGCATTTTAAGGTCTTTAAACACACTTTTAAAACAATAGAAACTCATTTAAACACATAAAAGATACTAAGAGACAGAGCAAGAGCTATGGAAAACACAAAAATATTTCATTTTTAATGATTTATATAGTAAAATAACATTACAAAAAAAAACGCAATATACCGGGACCGCAAAAACTGAACCGCGATGGAGCGGGGGTTTACTGTACTAACTGCCTAGCTAATTTCTTGAGGCCCTAAAATGGCAGGACAGTAGAAATACCCCCCCCCCCCCCAAATGAACCCATTTGGAAATTAGACATCCCAAGATATTTAGTAAGAGGCATGATTAGTTTTTTTAAGTTGTAATTTTTTGTCACAAATTTTTGGAAAACTAGGAAATTAAATAAAATTAGTTTTTTTTTTCAATTTTTTTTTTAATACAGCATCATCATATGACTAGTGTGGCAGTGATCAGAGATACTGACTGGTTACACTATGTACAAAAAAATGTAAATCAATTTTATTCAATTTTTTTTTAAAGATTTTTTTCTTATTTTCCTTTACCTTTTTTTTTTTTTTTTACATACTCTTATCCAAGTACTTCGTGTCACCAACCATAGTTTCTTCATTGTCACACAAACATCTATGCAAAAAGTACTGCAGGAACTACTTTCGAAATCGGTGCGACTTTAACCACTTTACGACCGGCTCACAAGGATTTACTGCATCACTCTGCCGCTTACAGGCAAAGCGACATAGACCTACGTCGCTCGCCCACGAGCCTGTAGGGGGTGAGCGCGCGCTGCCGGCAGCGTTCTCCCATCCACGCTTGTTTCCTGGGGAGCCAGCGCGTGGGACCGGTGGCTCCGATGGCCGCAGGCCACTCGCAAACTGCCACAGGAGAGAGAGAAAGACAGACGGCTGATGTAAACACAGCCGTCTGTCATTCTCCCTGAAGTAAGCACAGAGGCTATGCGATCCTGTCATATAGGATTGCATGTCTCTGTGGTTACTTCACTAGCCACACCCCCTGACAGTTAGAATCCCGCCCCTAGGGACACACTTAACCCCTTGATCACAAATAAAGTTAACCCCTTCCCTGCCAGTGTCATTTTTACAGTAACAGTGCATATTTATAGCACTGATTATTGTAGTAATGTCACTGGTACCCCCAAAAGTGTCAAAAATGTCAGTCAGGGATCCGATCCGTCCGCCGCAATGTCGCAGTCCCGCAAAAAAAATCGCAGATTGCCGCCATTACTAGTTAAAAAAAAACAATAAAAATTACATAAATATTTCCCGTAGTTAGTAAACGCAATAACTTTTGCGCAAACCAATCAAAATACTCTTTTTGCGATTTTTTTACCAAAAATATGTAGCAGAAAACACATTGGCCTAAAATGTTAAAAAATTTCGATTTTTACATTTTTGTTTTGAGAATTTAATATAAAAAAATGTGAAAAATACATATTTTTTCAAAATTGTCGCTCTTTTTTTGTTTATAGCACAAAAAATAAAAATCGCACAGGTGATCAAATACCACCAAAAGAAAGCTCTTCATTCCATTGCAGACAAGAGGGTGAGACTTATCATGTGATTTTAAACTACCAAATCACATGACAAGTCGCACCGGTGTGACCGGGGGCTAAAGAACTAGTGGAAATACACTGTAATAATATTATTACAATGTATTTATCAGTGACGTGAGTAAATAATGTTTACAGCGGCTCCTGAGACATAAAGCAGGACCGCGCTGTCATTTGCCAATTATGAGACATTTTCAACATTAGAACAGCTGTGGGAAAGGGGGAATAACAAATTTATCAGTGAATCCTTAAAACACTGTTTGCAGGCATCACCCACAATAGAACCACTGCAGCGCCTAATGAGAATCAAAGTGGGACTTGGCTGTCATTTTGCTGATATTACTAACAGAAAAGCCACATTGGAGAATAAAGATTAGGGTATACAAGGTGTTTCCTAGAAATATAGATAGTTATCTTTTAGGGCTTACCTGGCATGCCCAAGTCCCATAAGTACTTACATTTGTCCCTGCAATAAACTTAACATTATTATTCATCTGGTGTACTTTTTCAAATGCTTCATTGTGTCATATGCATAATAAAACTCCAGTATGAATGGGGTTTTTCTATAAACTGTCAAGAAATCAAGTCTAAACACAATGGGGGAGATTTACTAAAACGGTTACAATCAGAATCTGGTACAACTGTGCCTATTAACCAATCAGCTTCTAACTTCTGCTTGTTCAAAAAGGGTTTGACCATGAAACCTGGAAGCTGATTGGCTTCCATGCACGGCTGCACCATATTCTGTATGCACCAGTTTAAATAAATCTTCCCCATATTGCCTAAATACAAGAGGTATGTGTATTCTCACTTGAATAATGATGGCATTATTATTAAGCAGTGAATGTGACTTTCACCAAACATTCCATGGTTGTGAATCAATTACTGCCATTTAAAATGCATGGACCCAGAAGATTCAGCTGCAGTGAATGTTTGGTGAATGTCAGATACAATGCTTTATAAATATGCCCCGTGGTGTCCTTTGTGTAGTTCTTCCAGATAGGTGCCCAATCTAGTATGAAACAACTCCTGCATTTGGCCTGTGTGCAGGAGTTTCCGGTAATACCGACCGGTCTGTGCTGCTCTCCTTCCTTGTGCAGGGCGACCGGTCTTGAATTGGCCTCCGTAGTTTTCTTCAGGCATTCTGTAGTTGGAGGACCTTCTGGGCCCCTCTCTAGGACCTCCAGAGCCTTTACCCAGTGATGATATCACCACTACTTTTGAAATTAAAGTTTTTGTGGCCGGAGTTTAGCCTTAATATTTATTTTTTCACTGTTTAGTTATCTACATTTTTTAATTTTTTAAATAACATTTTAACCAATAATGGCTACAATGTGGCTCTCATGTGTCGGGAGGACGTCTATGGATGTCCTCCCAGAAAACAACCACCAACCCCCCCCCCCCCCTGCACGGCCCCTGGGGGCGCGTATCCAGCACACTCCGTGATCGCTGTGTCCTTTGGACCCAGCTGAATATAGATCACAGTAAAGGGCCAATCACATTGGGTCCTTTACCATGTAATCAGCTGTGTCTAATCACAGCTGATCACATGTAAACCAAATTCCTTTCCTTATGCGCTGTGTCTGTGTGAGGAGAGGAGAGCCAGTAATTAGCAAGTGTGAAAGGGAACATTTACACAGATAATCAGGGCACTGATCATCAGTGCAGCCCCATCAGTGAAAATCGCTGCCTATGAGTGCCGCCTATCAGTGCCTCCTCATGAGTGCTGTCTCTCAGTGCCCAACAGTGCTGCCTACCAGTGCCTCCTCATCAGTGCCCATCAGTGCCACCTATTAGTGCACCCTCAGTAGTAGCACCTCATGAAGGCAGCCTCATCAGTGTCTCTTCATCTGTGCTTTGTCATCAGTGCCCATCAGTGTAGCCCCATCAGTGAAAATCACTGCCTATGAGCAGTGCCATCTTAAGAGGCTTAAAGGCCCCTGGGCAATGCAGTGCACTGGGGCCCCCTGCCTACACAATCACCCACGAGAATAAAAATGCAAATTATCGATAAGGCGATATTTGTTTTTATTGGTACCTGGAGGATATACCTTACTATATACATACTATAGGGACCAATATATACTACAAGAGAGTACAACTACCTGGAGGATATACCTTACTATATACATATTACAGGGACCAATATATACTATAGGGCAGGAAAAGGATGGCACAGTCTGACAGTCGATCATCGACTGTCAGACTGTGCCATCCTTTTCCTGCCCTATAGTATATATTGGCCCCTGTAGTATGTACTGTATATAGTAAGGTATATACTCCAGGTAGTTGTACTCTCTTGTAGTATATAGTGTGTTCCCTGTAATATGTATATAGTAAGGTATATCCGTCCTCCAGGTAGTTGTACTCTCTTGTGTCGATGGAGAGAGAGTGAAAAAAAAAAAAAGAAAATCAAGCAGCCTGGGCTGGCTGCCTTACCTTTCACAACGGCTGCTCGAGTCATGCTGCACATGAAGGGAGGAGGTGGGTGGAGCCAGTCTTCTAGGCACGGAGAGGACGAGCCGACGAGGAGGATCCTCCTCCGCTGTGCATGATGGGTCTGCTCTCCAACGTCACTGGTTACTAGATGCCAATCGGCTGGCCTTCCTAGCAACCAGTGTGCAGTGGAGACTCAGAGCCACCGGCGGACAACGGGGGGCCCGGCGGACAACGGGGGGGCTCTAGAGCACCAGGTAAACTAAGTAATCTGGCCTGTTGGGGGACAGTAATTGCCAGCCCTGTGTGTGGGGCCCCTTGGCAAGTGGGGCCCCCGGGCAACCGCCGGGCATGCCCAATGGAAAAGACGGCCCTGCCTATGAGTGCCGCCTATCAGTGCCTCCTCATCAGTGCTGTCTCTCAGTGCCCAACAGTGCTGCCTATCAGTGCCTCCTCATCAGTGCCCATCAGTGCCACCTATTAGTGTACCCTCAGTAGTGGCACCTCATGAAGGCAGCCTCTTCAGTGTCTCTTCATCAGTGCTGCCTCATCAGTGCCCATCAGTGCTGCCTCATCAGTGCCCATCAGTGCTGCCTCATCAGTGCCCATCAGTGCAGCCTATCAGTGCTGCCTCATCAGTGCCCCTCAGTGCAGCCTATCAGTGCTCATAAGGGCAGGGCAGCCCCATCAGCGCACATCAGTGAATAAGAAAAATGACTTATTTGCTAAAAAAAATTCCCGTTTGTTTAGCAAAAAATAAAAAACTCAGTGGTGGTTAAATACCACCAAAAGAAAGCTCTATCTGTCTCAAAAAATATATAAAAATGTAATTTGTGTACAGTGCTGCATGACCGCACAATTGTCATTCAAAGTGCAACAGCACTGAAAACTGAAAATTGGCCTGGGCAGGAAGGGGGTGAAAATGCCCCAGTATTGAAGCGGTTAAACAACAGCTTTGTAAGCTAAAAATATTGAATAACATAATACTTGCTAATTTACATGAAGGTAAGGATTCTTTTACACCGGCAGCCATGGAGTAGTAAAAATAGGCTGTTGAGCCGCGTTTCTAACTCCTCCTGATCACCCAGCTACAAATGAACATGGCTGGCGTCCATGTCAATACACATCACTGTAGTTCTGTGTCAATATACACAAATGCAATAAATGGTGCAAGAAGCATTTTGGTTAGTCCTGCTCGTACTTGCATATAACATCTTTGCATCCTATGTTAATATCTCACCTATAATACACCCTCTTCTTAATTTTTTATCCTTTTTTTTTTTTCTACAGATGGCTCTGTCAGATCTTCCCAGCACCCCTTTGGCGCTTGAATACCTTAATGACTTTGACTTAATGAAGTTTGAGGTAAAGAGGGAGCCACCTGAGCCAAGGGCTACACGCTTAGCCCCTCCTCCATCTCTCGGCTCTACTCCATGCAGCTCAGTACCACCTTCACCTACCTTCAGTGACCCCTCTGAATCAGCAGGACCACCACGTCCAAGTCTAGAAGAGCTTTATTGGATGGCAGCATTACAGCAACAGATGGGTGGGGAGGGACTACCGCTAACCCCAGAAGATGCTGTGGAGGTGTTGATGGGTGGAGCTGCACCTTCTCTACAAGGGATGGAGGGAGGATACAGGACTGGGGGGCAACATCCTCACAATACCCATCCTGCTAGTTACTTGCTAAGTCCAGAAGATATGAATTCACAGCAGCATCAGGTGAGGAATCACGAAAGTGGTACTAAGAGGTCACATTTCTACATTTCTGAAGAAAATCCATATATCTCTGTGATAGCGCTGAGCAAATTACTGCTTAGGCCAAAACTTAACTTAACATACCTTGTTAGCCTATACTGCTACTGTCAATATAAAAGTAGAAGATCACTCCAAAATTACTCTAAGAACAATAAACAGCCATAAAACACACGTACCTTAATAAATGCATTTAACCTTTGTCTTCTGTCTGCAGTCTGTAAAGTGCTGGCCATTTGTCAGCGGTACCTAGGGTTGCCACTTCATCCTTTTAATCCAGGACACTTATTAATTGCACAGGTTCTGAGGTTAATATAATGCACATAAGGCACTAATGCCTCGTTTCGACTGAGCGGTACGGTTCGGTTTGGTACAGTTCAGTATGGTTCGGAACGGTGCACCTCGATCAGGCTTGTGTTTCCACCGCCAACAGTACCTCAACTCAACAGTACCTTAACCACTTTACCACCGGAGGATTTTCCTGCTTTACGTCCAGGCCACTTTTTGTGATTTGGAACTGTGCGACTTTAACTGACAATTGCGCGGTCATGCAACGCCGTACCCAAACAAAATTTACGTCCTTTTTTTCCTAAAAACAGAACTTTCTTTTGGTGGTATTTGATCACCTTGACGCTTTTCATTTTTTGTGATATTAATAAAAAAATGCGACAATTTTGAAGAAATAACAATATTTTTCTACTTTGACAGTTAAAAAATATCCAATATATTAAATATTTGTCATATATTTAGGCCAAAATGTATTTAGCTACATGACTTTGACAAAAAAATTCTCAATGATCGTATTTTTAACCGCTTTAAGACCGGAAGATTTTACCCCATTCCTGACCAGGCCATATTTTGCGATTCGGCACTGCATTATTTTAACGGACAATTGCATGGTCATGTGACACTGTACCCAAATTAAATTGATGTCCTTTTTTTCCCCACAAATAGAGCTTTCTTTTGGTGGTATTTGATCACCTGTGCGATTTTTACTTTTTGAGCTATAAACAAAAAAATAGCAACAATTTTGAAAAAATAACAATATTTTTCAATTTTTTTTATATGAAATCCCCCCCCCCCCCCAAAATTTAAAAATCTAAATTTTTTAACATTTTAGGCCAATTTGTTTTCTGCTACATATGTTTGGTAAAAAAAAATTGCAATAAGCGTATTTTGATTGGTTTGCGCAAAAGTTATCGCAGCTACTAACTACGGGAAATGTATGTCATTTTTATTGTTTTTTTTTTTAACTAGTAATGGCGGCAATCTGGTGGCGATCTGCAATTTTTTTTTGACTGCAACATTGCGGCAGACAGATCGGACCCCTAACTGACATTTTTGACACTTTTGGGGATACCAGTGAGACATTACTACAGTAATCAGTGCTATAAATAAGCACTGTTACTGTAAAAATGACACTGGCAGGGAAGGGGTTAACTTTTATTGGTGATCAAGGGGTTAATGTATGCCTGGTGCTTACTGACGTGTGTGGGGGAAGGGGACTTTGTGACACAGGCACAGATCGCAGGTTCAGCTATGCTGAATCCTGTAATCTGTCCCTGCCTGTCACTTAGGAGTTCCGCCCGCTTTTTTTACACAAGCGGGCGGATCTCCTCACTCGATCGCCGACAATCGGGGAAGAGCGGCGGTGATCACCACCTCTCCTCCCCTGGCCCGACTCCCGCTGTGTCTGAATACAGCGGGAGCGAGCCCCCGGCGGCGCGGGAGCGAGCCCCCCGCGGCGCGGGCGCCGCCCACAAAGGGAGGAGTCCAGTGACGTAGACCTACGTCGCTGGACGATATCGAACCACTTTGCCGCAGTACGCTCCATGTGAGCGGTCGGCAAGTGGTTAACAGTGTAGCTCCACCCTGTTGGTACAGTACTAATGTGCTTGGTACCCCAACGAAAGGATCCCAAAAAAGTGGTACAGTACGGTTCGGAATTAGGGTACCATTCACAACTTTTGACAATGGAAACGGCAAAAATTGCGTACCGTACTGAACCGAACCGTACCGCTCAGTGGAATTGAGGCATAAGTGAGTTTAATTACCACATTAATCAGCCACAGAACCTGTAAATTAATGTGTGTCCTGGTTTAAAGGGATGAGGTGGCAACCCTAGCGGCACCATGTAACCCATAGTGTTGCTCAGCCCCCCTTCCCATGCTATCAACTTCTTGTGATTGCAAAACCTGAGTGTAAAACTCTTACTGTGAGCTCTGATGCTGTAAAGATGTAGAAGTATAAGGGGGACTGAGTGACACCATGGGTTGCATAGTGTCACTGGTAAATAGCTGGAACTTTCTAATGCTGATTGCTGGACAGGTGCACTGAAGTCATACCTGGTGTTATGCCTTTATTAGGTGCTTGTGTTATATGGCTGCTTAATGATCTTTGAGAGATTCTAGGGTGAAGTTCCACTTTAACCACTCTGCAACCGCTCACAGTAATACTACTGCGGCAGAGTGGTTCGTTATCGGGACTCAAGTGTTGTTTGGATTGCCTTTGATGTGTAAGACATTGCTGCTGTTTATCACTCAGGTCACGGTGTGGTTATGCCCCAAGTAAGGACATGTGACACTGCTTGTTGCCACTGTATGAGACAGGATTTGTGAGTACAGTTATATCCATAAAGACGGATATGTCACTGATCACTTAATCTGCTAATACTAGGACTGAGACGGAATAGAGACAGACAGATGACGATAAACAGAAGTGAAACAATGGCTGATACAAAGAACATTCATCTGAAAAAAGATCATTCTGATGTCACAGAAAATGTAAATATGGACCAGAAATCCTCATGTATGAAAAAAAAATGATTTTACCCCTTTATTAAAGAGGAAGTAAACTTCCATTTAAAGTTTTACCTATACAGTAGGTAAGCCTATAATAAGGCTTACCTATAGTTCAGTGATGGTGAACCTTGACACCTCAGATGTTTTGGAACTACATTTCCCATGATGCTCATGCACTCTGCAGTGTAGTTTGGCATCATGGGAAATGTAGTTCCAAAACATCTGGGGTGCCAAGGTTCACCATCACTGCTATAGTTAGTGTAAATATCTCCTAAACATGCACCGTTTAGGAGATTTTGACTGTAGATGCAGCCAGTGAAATCACTGGCACATGCGTTCTGAAGGAACGGCCACCCGTGCCACAGCCCTGGGCCGTGACCAGCGGCTCCCACTCGCATGCACGGGAGTGACGTCATTGAGGCTCTGGCCAGTCACAGAGCCGGAGTCCGCAAACTCAGAAGGAAGACCTGGTGAAGATGGACGCCATCACCAGCGATACATTGCATCGCTGTAATGCTTTGTTTTGAGGTAAGTTTCACATACCTTCTAGATTGTAAGCTCTAACGAGCAGGGCCCTCTGATTCCTCCTGTATTGAATTGTAACTCTATTGTCTGCCCTCATGTTGTAAAGTGTTGCGTAAACTGTTGGCACTATATAAATTCTGAATATTAATAATGTGCTAGTATGTGATGCATAGTAGCACATTATGCCCTTGCCTTGCAGGCAAGAAAAAAAAGAAGAAAAGTGCAGCGCTTTTCGAACGTTTTAAGGCTAACCATTCACAAGCAGTTCTCTCATGCATGTTATCAGGCCATCCACATGTGGGTTGAATTTTGGCTGCTGAATCAGACAAAATTCAAGCTGTGGGTGGCCCTGTTGGCACCACCTGGATGGACAAATTTATTTGAAAAATCGAAGGAGCTGGGTGGAAAATGTCGCCTTCACTGTTCGGGTATCCAGATAGCTGCAGGTGCGATGGCTGTCAAAATACAATAGGCAACAGGGGAGATTTATCCATCCATGCTATTTGGCGTGGATGGGGGGGGGAATTGATTGATTTAAATTGTTCATTCCACAGGGCCGAGCAAGAGAAATCCAAACATGTATGGCTGGCCTTAAAGTGGTACTAAACTCATCGACAGTTTTAGAAACGGTTACATTCACGGCATGCTGTGAATGCTAACTGTCATATTTGCATGTGCCCTCAACCAAACTGTCAAGCCATCAAATGGCTGGTGTCATAACTGATCACTCCTGCAGCACCATGTTGAGGGCATGTGAATTGACGGTTTCCGGATCACAAGCGGGATTTAGGGAAAATGTGTCTGGATATCTTCATTCGCATGCAATCTGGTTCTGGGAATAGAGCCCTTTGTCAGATGCTGAAGCGTTAACCCACCTGACAGTGTATCACATTTCTCAGGCACTATTCCTTGCACCTATATGCCCGTGCACACTATTATAGGCTAGAGGCATTTTTCAAGCTTCAGCATTTAGGAGCAGAAAAAAAAATTGTTTTTGTAGCGTTTTTGGGAGCCTTTTCCTATTAGAAAAAAAAGTTTATTTTTATTTTTTTTAATTTGCAAATACTGTAAAAATACTTATAAAATGCTAGTTCTCCTAAACACTCCTAAAAGCTATTAAAATGCAAATACAAGCCGGCAAAAAAAATGATTTTATTATCATTTTTCATCCAGCATTTTTTGAGCTTATAAAAAAACGCTAGTGTAAATGGGAGACTTAAGCCCCATACACACGGGCTGAATATTGGGTGGTTTTGGCTGATTCAATAGAAACCAACCAACATTTGGCCCCTGTGTACAGCAGCCAGTCCGACAGAAGCCAACTGAACATCCAAAAAAGGTCTACCAATCAGCATCTGATTAGCACTCGCCCCCTATCAAAACACAATAACTCGGAGATCGCTGTACTAACATTGATTTGTTAGTACAGCCGCTCCTCCCGAGCTCTTCAGTTTTTTTTTTTTGTTCTTCTGATGTGTACCAGGCTTTATTGGGAAGATTTCTCATGCTGGTGCTCAGAGGTCTGCACACCTACTATGACCAATATGAGCGGGACCCACACTCCCTGACTTACCTTATATTTTATATTATGGAGAATTCAGCAGAATGAGCTGGAACCTGCTAAGGTGGCCAAGAACATCTTAAACTCCCAGGTGGGCAGGAACAGAGTCAAGCACTATGATCATTGGATCTCATTGTTGGCCAAAGCAGTACACCAGTAATAAGCATCCAATTCATTTGGGGGCGTGTTGAAAAGAGCTTCTGAAAATAAGATGCTAGTGAACTAGCTGCTGAAGCCTGTGTTTAAAGAACATATTACATTTGCCTCTTTTGAGTCCAGAATGATCTCATTTTAAGAAGTACATTTTAAGCCCTGATGAAGGAAGCCCTTCAGAATCTCCAAAACGCATTGGTTTACTTTTCAGGATTTTTTATGATGAAATAAACACACTTGGATTCTCAACTGTTGGTGTAATCCCCTTCTCTTTCTTATTTATTGAATTTTACCCAAAGTGCCCTCTAGAGATTATTTAATGCATGAAAGGTGCCTAACCAGAGCTACTCTATTTCAGACCATTGTCCATACTTAACACTGCAAATTCAATCTGACTTTGGATCCAGCACTTCTCACCTACATCATTCTAATATAAAAATCCAGAGGCTAACTCAGCCAACTTCATCTTTTCCATTTTAGTTATTACTGTTGGTCACTTTTTGGCATATTTTTCTTTTTTTGGGCGGGGGGGGGGGGGGGGATAACTAGGGAAAAATGGCACAGATATGTAATACAGATAAGGCAAACCCATCGCCTAGTGCACACATGCGAATGTAGGTGTACACATTGGGTGTGCACATGTTATTGCGCCACACGTGAGGTTTCACTGCGAACATCAGAACGAGAACAAAAGTTCTAGGGTAATTTTTTATGGTTACCTCTAAATTGGTAACCCTAAAGGCTTTTAAAGAGGTTGTATACCCCCCTGTGGTGTTTGTACCTTTAGGTAAGCCTATAACAAGGCTTACCTATAGGTAATTGTAAATATCTCCTAAACTTGCAGCTTATAGGAGATATTTACATTGCATGCAGCCGCTGACGTCATCGGCACATGCGCTCTGAAGGAATGGCCACCCGTGCCCTTTCTTTACAGCCCAGTGCCATGACCGGCGGCTCCCACGAGCATGCGCTGGAGTGACGTCATGGGGCTTCGGCCAGTAGCACATCTGGAGTCCACAGACCAGGAAGGAAAACGGGCGATGATGGATGCGGCTTCAAGCGGGGACGACGCGGGTTAGTTTGCAGATAAGTGTCACATAATGTGCTAGTATGCGTTGCATACTAGCACGTTATGCATTTACTTTGCAGGTAACAAAAAATAATTTTTTTTTTTTAGGCTTTACTTTCTCTTTAAGGCTCCTTTCACACACTCCGTCCGTTTTTCTCAGCGGGGGATCGAGCCGCCGATCCCCCGCTGAGCAGGAGGATGACAGCTGTGTCTCCGCGCTGTGTGCGGAGACACAGCTGTCAGTTCCCCATACATCTCTATGGGGGAAATCGGATGGGAACGGACCGTTTGTCCATTCCCATCCGATGCCATCCGATCCGATCCGCTGGACGGATGGAAAATAGGGTTTCCATCCGTCCAGATTTGACGGATCGGATCGGGTCGGATGTCAGCGGACATGTCTCTGCTGACATCCAATGCCCCATAGGAATGCATGGGGGGACCGACCGTTCAGATCCGCCAAAAAAACGGACAGGCGGAACTGAACGGTCCGCCTGTGTGAAAGGGGCCTAAAGCATTGCCTATGGACATTTTTGTCTCCCATAGTTGTACACTATTTCACAGGCGCATACAATTTTAAGGTTTGACATATTTAGTATCTATTTACTCAATGAAGACCTCACTTTTAACATTTTACCAAAAAAAATTTGTAGTATATTGTGTTTATATTCACCCACATTCATTTTACTGTATTTTCCCTGAAAATAAAAATGTAATAAACAGTTGCGCAAATATCATGCAACAAAAAAATATTGCAAATGCTAATATTTTATTCCACAGGGCCTCATAAAATATATAATTTTGAGGGGGGGGGGGGGGTTGTCGTTTTCTAGCAAAAAAGGCAGATTTTACATGTGTGCAAAAAATGTAAATTTGTTTCTGGAAGTAAAGTGGTTAAATGGTGCTTAGCTTTCTATGACTGCAAAATCTCTGCAATGGATTATGAGAAGATCAGTTTACACATCCTCCTTATTGTTTAAATAGATAGCCATATCTCTGGGGATTATCTGAACATGTGTATTTGTACTAATTTAAGAATCAATCTGGGATTATTGCACAATATTGAACTTAAAAAAAGAGATAAGGTTACCAATGCAGTGGCCAATTTTTTTATGGCAAATTACAAATTTGGGCATTGCTTGTGACATCTGTGTTGTGTATAGTTTAGCCCCAATGCTAGCAGTCAGCATTTCTAAACTTTTGAATTTCACTTTGTCAAAGGCACAGGTTTACCAGCATTTTGGGAAAATCTCCTCATATCAACAGCTGTAAAACACTTCAACTTGCACAAATTTGGGAGAAAACTTTGTATGAACGCTTATGACCAGCATTGTATTATTACCTAAAGGGGGTTTGTTTAAATAGGCAAGTTTAGGCAACAAATTAAACTAAGCAATTAACGATCAAGCACTTAATTTTTTGCTAATGTCAGAAAGTGAGCAATTTGTCTTTGACTGAGTTCTGTGTAGCAAGAGTTCAAACAGCTGCCTTAAAGTGGAGTTCCACCCATTTTAACAAGTTGAGATGTACGTAATCCCCTTTAAATATGCTTTTACCAATGCGAACATTTTTTTTTTTTTGTAAGGAAATACCGTTTTTCTTCTTTCTTCATCTGCTCTTCCGGGTCCTGCTGCCTTTCGGTGATTACGTCACTCGGCGATTCACAAGGGCTCCTGGGATATCGACGTAGTGTATCCCAGCAGCCCTTGCGAATCGCCTAATGACGAAATCTCGTGTTATTTCAAGTTCTCAGGGATGTATTGCATTCAGTCCGCGCTCCGCCCCCCTCTGCCCCACCTCCACCTTGCCTCCTCTCAGTGAGCTCTATGGGATATAATGCTTTCAGTCACTGAGAGGAGGAGGGGCGGAGCTCGTACTGAATACATCCCTGAGAACTGGAAATAACATGAGATTTCCTCATTAGGCGATTCGCAAGGGCTGCTGGAATACACTACGCCGATATCCCAGGAGCTCTTGCGAATCGCAGAGTGACGTAATCACCTATAGGCAGCAGGACCCGGAAGTGAAGATGAATAAAGAAGAAAAATGGTATTTCCTTACAAAAAAACAAAAAAATTGTTTGCATTGGTAAAAGCATATTTAAAGGGGTTACGTACATCTCAACTTGTTAAAATGGGTGGAACTCCACTTTAGGAAACCTATTACTACTGACTCTTTACTATATTAGGCTTGCCGTATGTGACAAACAGCCATGAGCTTACAGTGGGAAAGATGGATAGATGGTGTTGGGACCTTACAACAGTTTTCATGTCCACATGGTAGAGTAAAAGTGATGTAGAACATTTTAACACTGGCCTAGCAGCTCTCTCAAACAAAGGGCTTTCAAAGCCCTTTGGTTGGTTATTTTGATTGAACCGTTTATAGAAATCAACCTATTTTGAAATTTACCAATCTGGTGTGGCATTACCTTCTCACCTTTTTTTAAAAAAAGATGGTCTGGACTGAAGAACTACAGCAATATCTTGGTGAAAATCTGTAGCCCTAAGCAGGTAGTCTGTGCCTTTGTATGCATACCAAGGTCTTATTTCAAATGTTAATTGAAATGGGCTTTTAAGTTGGACATATTTAGGATGATCTTTCATTGAACATGACTAATTATTTTTTTATGTATTTATTTATTATATATGCATATAACCATCATTGTTGTTTGCCGCTTCTGGTAACAGAGTAAAAAAGTAGAGAGGTCTTCAAATATAGAGTAGAGGGCCTCCAAAACTGTTGGTGGAAAAAACTGGGACCTTTGCATGTTTGCCATCTAAGCTTGGTCAGAGTTTGATGGATTCACTGTGTATGAAAGCAAAAAAGCAAAAGCAAAGTTGGGACTTTAAATGAGGTGGGACCAGACCATAATAGACATATATGTAATGAAAGGGACACAGGATAATGTAAAATCGTATGTTTAATGGCAGTCTATAGACCAGATACTAATATAGCCAAATGTTCACTGAAACCGTGTAGCCCATAGTATTGGGGTACACCTAAATGAAACAAAGGTAAGTATACAAGGTCCAAGACAGAGGTACATGGTAATACATTATTATCCTGGTACATACAAATAGGTATATAGAGCATAAAACAGGGGTCATTAATGCACAGTATAACAACAATAACTTGTAAAAGCTGACATAGCCTGTGTTGAACTCAACGCGTTTCGTGAAAAAATATATCACTTCATCAGGCGGAGGCATGTTGCAAGGTCTAAAGAGAATATACATGAATAAGTAAAATGAAATAAAATAAAAATAAAAATAATAAACAAGTAGAACTACATAACCCTGTTGGGGGGGTAAAGCTTACACTGGGGTGGCGTGGAGTCCAGGGAATTGGTCTCACCCGGGAACTGAGGGGGCAAAGCCTGCGTGCGCCGCACAGTCATATCAATAAGTGCTAAGTAAAGTGAGATCCTCCAGAAGGGGTCGTAATATAGCCTCCACTGATAGAAAAGTATACATCTGTAGGAGGAATAAGGGTAATATAGGTATATGAGAATAATAATGAAATAATAATAATAATTGTTGTACAAGGGAGCTGTTAATGAGATCCAGAGGAGCCAAGGGAACAAGGAAAGTGTAGCCAGTGATGATTATAAGGTAATGCAGAGTGCCACCAAGTAATAAGGGAATATGTAAGTAAACCACTTATGGTGTAAAGAATAGTATATATCATAGTGGACCACCAGATAATGACGGGTGTGATAAAGAAAAAGTGTGAACAACTGAAATAATGATGAAAGGGATTCACTGTGTAACCAGCTTACTAATAGGCAGGACAGATGCAGAAGTGATACAGTGAGCAAAAATTAAGTCCAACGGCTGGTTGCCTTAGCAGACAGTAGAAAACAGTAGAGTTAAGGCTGATGAACAGGACAGATACAGAAACAGACATCTACAGTCCAAAACACAGGAGTGATCTTGTGTAGTGCACACAGACAGCAATCCAACAGAAACTGTCTCCTGGAATCTCCTCCATGCTCTTGAGACTGTGCTAGGAGACACGGCAAACTTTCTGGTGATGGCACGTATTGATGTGCCATCTTGAAGGAGTTGGACTGCCTGTGCAACCTCTATAGGGTCCAGGTATCGCCTCATGCTACCAGTGCTGACACTGATCCTAGCCAAATGCAAAACTAGTGAAAAACAGTCAGAAAAGATGAGTAGGGGAAATTAATGTCAATGGCCTCAACTTGTAAAACCATTCCTGTTTTGGAGGTCATCTCATTGTTGTCCATCTAGTGAACCTGTTGTTAATTTTATTAACACCAAAGCAGCTGAAACTGATTAATAACCACCTCTGCTACTTAACTGACCAGATCAATATCCCAGGATTTTAACTGACTTGATGCTATACTCTGATTAAAAAGTGTTTCCAATTTTTTTTGAGCAGTGTATGACAAAATGTCCACATTGGTTTGAAATAATCATGCAATGTGAGTGCTCTCATGGTGAATATTAAACAAAACCAGAAATAAAGTCCAACAGTGATATTCCAAAGTATGCAAAAAAATCTCCTTTGATCCTTTAGTGACAGAAACACCCGGTGCTCCCCTTTATAGATTAAACAGGCATAGAACAAGAACAAAGAGGCACACTAGTGCAAGGAACAAGATGTATGATCAGTAATGATCAAAGGAGGGAGTTAATGTATAAGAATAATGTGATCTTTACTGATTCCTACATCATAGTGTATGATAATAATACTTTTATAAACACATTTATGATGAAACCTATATAGTGTTATTAATAAAATTTATGATAAATTATGGTGATATACTAACCCGATTCCAAAAAAGTTGGGACACTGTACAAATTGTGAATAAAAACAGAATGCAATGATGTGGAAGTTTCAAATTTCAATATTTTATTTAGAATACAGCATAGATGACATATCAAATGTTTAAACTGAGAAAATGTATAAATTTAAGGGAAAAATAAGTTGATTTTAAATTTCATGGCATCAACACATCTCAAAAAAGTTGGGACAAAGCCATGTTTACCACTGTGTGGCATCCCCTCTTTTTTTTATAACAGTCTGCAAACGTCTGGGGACTGAGGAGACAAGTTGCTCAAGTTTATGAATAGGAATGTCGTCCTATTCTTGTCTAATACAGGCTTCTAGTTGCTCAACTGTCTTAGGTCTTCTTTGTCGCATCTTCCTCTTTATGATGCGCCAAATGCTTTCTATAGGTGAAAGATCTGGACTGCAGGCTGGCCATTTCAGTACCCTGATCCTTCTACGCAGCCATGATGTTGTAATTGATGCAGTATGTGGTCTGGCATTGTCATGTTGGAAAATGCAAGGTCTTCCCTGAAAGAGACGACGTCTGGATGGGAGCATATGTTGTTCTAGAACTTGGATATACCTTTCACCATTGATGGTGCCTTTCCAGATGTGTAAGCTGCCCATGCCACACACACTCATGCAACCCCATACCATCAGAGATGCAGGCATCTGAACTGAGCGCTGAGAACAACTTGGGTTGTCCTTGTCCTCTTTAGTCCGGATGACATGGCGTCCCAGTTTTCCAAAAAGAACTTAAAATTTTGATTAGTCTGACCACAGAACAGTTTTCCACTTTGCCACAATCCATTTTAAATGATCCTTGGTCCTGTAAGAATATTTAATAATAAATATCTCGCGCTCGTACTTAATTATATCAGAATATTTATACTGCTCTGAATATAGCAGTGTATTTATGGTTAATAAGCAAAGATCTGTGAAAAAGGAGAGTCTTCACCTATTGCCATAAATCAATGTCTTGAATTATTTTTAATTGATTAATTTCTTTTTAAAAGCATATACCAATCTTAGTGAGTACAGTCTACAGTATGGAATATATATAAAAATATTTATTCGCCAGACATGTAAACACAATATATGATCAAACAAGAAATGACACAAAAAGATAACTTCTACAGAAAAATACTAACTTCAAATAATCCATGCAATGTGATGTTTAGCTCAATAATGAAAGTGAAACAAAATGAAAGTGAAAGCAAAACGAAAGCAAGATTACCATTTCTGCCCAGGTATAGTATAAGCCATAAATTAATGTTCTATATAAACAGACTACAATGGTCTGCGAATCACAGGGCCCAAAGTCATTCCACTGCAGAAGGAATGAGAATAAGCCATGCAAAACGGAAGACTTAAAATTGCAAATAATGCACTTATTCTGATATTAATAAAAATGTATAAAAACAAAAATCAGCTTTTTAGAGAAAAATATACTATGGCTTATACGGCTGGGATTGTAATCGTATTACCCTTAAATATGCAATATAAAACATATAAGGAAAGAATAAACAATTGTTGAATAAAATCAAATAATACAGCAAGGCATAATTACCACACTTATGGCTGCTAGCTTCAAATCGTTACCAGAGTCCTAAGATGGATGCCTTTCTTAAGATGGTGGCTTCCCTTCAAGTTTCAGATGAATGATGGACCAGGAAGTATGTCTGGATGAGTCTATTGAAAAATGTAATAGCGTGTGTGGTGTAAGTGTGAGGTGTGCTGTCAGTAGTGTAATGTGTGTGTCTATCTCATATCTGGGTTGGTCTTTTATATGGTAAGAACAAAGAGCTATAAAAATTACCATAAGTAAAACCCAGAGGGATGAAACATTATCCCAATTGGTCGGAATATTCTATACCTAAACTAGTGAGGTCAGAGACACACCCCTTTTGATAATTAACCCCATACTTGGATAATAAAGTTAAATGATGATTTCTCTATATGCAAGATTAATCATATAACACATATAAAACTTTGTCTAGACTCCCAGCACATACATAAATGTCCACCTGTATCTCCATAATTCACCTGGGCAAGTAATGCCATTCCAATAATTATATTATTTAACACAATATAATATTTTTATATTGGAATATCTCAAATTATCTCAAGACTGCACCTGGTATTTCGCCTCCAGAGGGCAGTATCGTACCGTTCATTAGATTTTGTATTTAACATAATAATTACCACCATGTTATCTGATGACCTACTGACCTCCTAGCTAGTGAATAGCCATTACTTCTTTGACCATGTCTTACACTGTCAATTAGGATGTCTGGCCTGTAGGATTTACAACACCTTGAGCACTTAGACTAGACTTCTCTGAAATGAGGCAACTAGTGACGAGATACATATGTCCTTACACTTATTAGAAAAAGAATTCTAAGTAAGATTATTACTGAGAATATAAACCCAAAATGTGATACAATATTCCTAAATATATATGTATATGCCTTACATAATATAATAACATAATTATAGCTAATATCTTCTCACATATAATAATGTATCTATGAAAACGTATATGGTTCATCTTTAAATGTCTGCTAGAATATACTGGGGTATTGTCCATTGTTATATACTTATAGACAGACAGAGATATCCCCCCTTAACTTAGCGTCAGACTGACTAAGTTTTATCTGATCGAGATGTCAAAAGAAATCTTATTTACGATTACATAGAAATACAAAGATCTCTGTTGAAACCATAGACCCTTTGTAAGCCTGTGAGAGACATTTTGTTTAACAAGTATATATGAACTTTGTTTCACCCTGAAAACAAGATGGACGCCAGGCAGCACCATTCAGAATCTCTTATGCATAATATGAAATACATGGCTTTTAAAATCATTTTTCTTTTTACCTATTATTATTTGAATCAACCCCCCAATAGTCCCGACATATCCCCCCCTTTCTTCCCAGTAGACAAGTGAGCAACTTAGGCCTATCTGGAAAGAAAGCCTTTTAAGGAGTAGTAAAAAAAAAAATGTCTTGTTCTCTTTTTGTAAGAGAATAGTTCATATTGGGAATTGTTCATAACTCTTAAGTACAGCGGTAAAAAAAAAAAAAATTTGAAAAAAAAAATCAGTTCAAAATGTCAGTTCGTAGCGACTTTGCTTAGCGTTAGCTATGTCACAAACTGTTCCTTGTTAGTCTCTTTGAATTCTGATCTCCTGGTAAAGAAACACAAATGTTCCTTGAAATCTGCAACATCAGCTTGTACAGTCTTGATGGAGACAGAAATTAACTGCTGCAATGGCATTGGCAACTACCATTCAAAGCGCAGTAAAACAATGTTGGCAATCAGGAATCAGAGAAATCTGTTTGGACATTCAACCTTGGATGTTGGTTGGATAATGAATGGTTTCAGCATGGTCTAGAGTGTCATACACCCAGACTGAGGTTTGCTCACATGTGCAATGCACCATTCTCACATCTCCTTCAACTGAAAACAGGAGGTAGTGCGATTTCTCTCAATGGATTTCCTCGGATCAAATGCACAAAGATCTGTTGAAACAAATCTTCCTCTCCGTCAACAAGAATCTGGGGCGTCTCGCAGCTTGATTCTTGAAGAGGGATCCGATTCAATGAGGGGTTCCATCCAGAACTGGACTCTAAGGAGAGATGACCCATCCAATCGCTGTGTCTTTGGCAAACATCATCGTCTGTACCAATCAACGACCTGGCATGGAAGGTTAATCTCTTCCTATTGGATGAAACATATAGTATGAATATACATTCTTATCAATTGACATTTCAATGCGATGTTGGTACCCTAAGCTTTCTCAGAGTTCTCCTTTAATCCACCGTGTGATCAGTCCTTTATATGAGCACCACGGAAGGTGAGACTATATATGCAACCTTTCCTAGGGCGACTGACTTCTGGGGCTTATTAACATGGGGATGTATTTATCACCATGGAAACTACACATTGGACAATGATAAAATAATACAATATTTGGTTTAACATTTACCTACTACTTAGGGAAAAAAAAATATATCTCCCCCTATGGGGCATCAATGCAATTTATTGGAGGCAATAAAACTACCTGGCATTGAGGATTCCTTCTTGGTTACCGTATACAACCTTTAACCTCTTGACTGCATTACGTCATTAGGGTTTGATCCTCCTTGGTATCACCGTCATTGGCGATTTTTGAAAATGTGTCCGCTTTAAGCGACCTGTTTGAGTCAGAGGGATGAAGTGACCACTGAAAAATAGGAGGGTAGTTAGTATCTCACAACCAAGATCCCCTCTGGCAGGGATTTCAGGATCCTCAATGCTGTGACCTGGAATAAAATGGTGTTAGAACCTCTGTATCCTATACAGCTATTCAGTGTATCCCTTTGATTCCTGCCACTTGGGCATTTAAGGATTTTATGGCCCTTGGCTGGCCACAGGATTTGTTTCCTAAAAATGGCTTATTTTAGTTCTGGGCTGCAGTACCCAGAGTGAACCAAGTGATCAACTGATCAATTTGGCTTCTACTCTGCTGAAAACTTTTTTTAGAATTGGATTATTGGCTCCGCCTCCTGCGGTGCCTATGTCTCTCGGGATCAGACATATGGGAAAGAT
This sequence comes from Pelophylax lessonae, assembly GCF_965119305.1. Taxonomy (NCBI): domain Eukaryota; kingdom Metazoa; phylum Chordata; class Amphibia; order Anura; family Ranidae; genus Pelophylax; species Pelophylax lessonae. The sequence goes on along the minus strand of NC_138768.1, from coordinate 327,760,298 downwards.
CCCCATCAGAACCAGTTACGCGGTTCTGGCATAAGGTCTGGGCCTTAATGTCACTTAATCTTCCCGAGGATTTTGGGGAACCTTAGGATGGGGCAAATCACTATTTATTTGTGGGTGTCCCCCCCCCCCTTGTTAATGGGATGTCCGGTGTCCTCCTTAAGGTATCCGGTGTCCCCTTGGGGCCTAGGTGGCATATCTTCTTTGCTAAACTTATTATTATTATGTACATGGGCAATGCATCAAAGCACAGGGATTTAAATCCCAGGTGGTTGTACTCAGCTCCTTCATTGAAGGGTATTAGGCACTTTTGAGTACAGACAAACAAAAAAAAATTAAATGGGGCTTTGGTGCTGTGTACATTTTAAATTGTAGATAACAGCTCTAGCAGCAGTAAGGTTTTTATGTGGGCTGCATTTTAATTGACATCCTGCAGGCACAACACAGACAGTTGTTTTCATAGGCCTCAAGATGATCAATAATGTTTAAGGACCACTTTCATAACAAAATCAGGACAGTACTCTTTTTAAAACTTTGTTAAAAAAAAAAACTGGAGGTGCATGGTGTCTTTTTAGGGGTGCTAGTCTTTTTGCAGTGACCTGATATGACTCATACCTATTTATGCATGGCTGCCCAATTTCTGCCCTCCTATATTAGGAATATGGCTGGGGTAGGACATGGACTCTTTGCCTGATTCCCCCCCTTGTCTGGGTCATAACCAACAGACTGGGAGTCATATCTGGGTCTATGAATAATTATTTAATATTTAAAAAGCAGGACTAATTAAGCATTACCCTTTTACATGGACACGATGACCTTATGGAACTCTGCTATGTATTTACTTATGAGTTCCTGTCATTATTTGAACAGTTACATTTTTATTATTTTTATTTAAATTTTTTTCAAAATTTTCCACCGCGGATTACTCGGCAACTTTTTGCTAGAAAAACATTTTTCCTTGCTCAAAACTTCCTAATTATTGCATTAATCATTTACATTTCACTTTCAAATGGTTACTTTCATTACAGTTTACTTGATAATACTTCTGCCACAGTTCTACTTTATTTTGCAGTTTCACGCTACAATCTCTTAACTGATGTGTCCCAATAGAGGTTACTTTCACCTGCCCAAGGAGGTTCCTAATCTCATTCTCTCATTTATTTGGAGTTGAGATTGAAACTTTACTAAACTCCTTTTTGCTGAGCCTTCTGGTGCAGTTCCTCATAAAGATACAGTAAGATTGGCCATGACCAAAAAGTATGTGATCACACTTCCCGATGTCTTTTGGTGTTAGATAAGCTTATTGGTGAGTTCATACATACAGGTTGTCCTCTACCCATGTCAGATGCCCTTTATTTGGCCCGACTTCTGAGGATTTTGATATATGACTCTAACCAGCATTTACATATTCCACCATTTCAGACTCAGAGAGGTGTTTCCACACATTTTTGATCCTTGCCAAATCCACTGGGGTTGTGGCATTACCACTAGGGACTCACACCTTGCCAGAGTTGGCAGCGTGAACATTACCTGCTGTAGACATTTGTAAGGCATTTCTATCACATTCACAATTAAAAAAAAAAATTCCCAAAAAAAAAAAATTTTTTTTTTTTTTTTTTTTAAGTTATTGATTATGTCACCTGATCAATATTTATGATTGGCATATGTAAGAAATCAATAATTATCTCAGCAGTGCCTCCAATTATATGTAAGAATATTTAATAATAAATATCTCGCGCTCGTACTTAATTATATCAGAATATTTATACTGCTCTGAATATAGCAGTGTATTTATGGTTAATAAGCAAAGATCTGTGAAAAAGGAGAGTCTTCACCTATTGCCATAAATCAATGTCTTGAATTCTTTTTAATTGATTAATTTCTTTTTAAAAGCATATACCAATCTTAGTGAGTACAGTCTACAGTATGGAATATATATAAAAATATTTATTCGCCAGACATGTAAACACAATATATGATCAAACAAGAAATGACACAAAAAGATAACTTCTACAGAAAAATACTAACTTCAAATAATCCATGCAATGTGATGTTTAGCTCAATAATGAAAGTGAAACAAAATGAAAGTGAAAGCAAAACGAAAGCAAGATTACCATTTCTGCCCAGGTATAGTATAAGCCATAAATTAATGTTCTATATAAACAGACTACAATGGTCTGCGAATCACAGGGCCCAAAGTCATTCCACTGCAGAAGGAATGAGAATAAGCCATGCAAAACGGAAGACTTAAAATTGCAAATAATGCACTTATTCTGATATTAATAAAAATGTATAAAAACAAAAATCAGCTTTTTAGAGAAAAATATACTATGGCTTATACGGCTGGGATTGTAATCGTATTACCCTTAAATATGCAATATAAAACATATAAGGAAAGAATAAACAATTGTTGAATAAAATCAAATAATACAGCAAGGCATAATTACCACACTTATGGCTGCTAGCTTCAAATCGTTACCAGAGTCCTAAGATGGATGCCTTTCTTAAGATGGTGGCTTCCCTTCAAGTTTCAGATGAATGATGGACCAGGAAGTATGTCTGGATGAGTCTATTGAAAAATGTAATAGCGTGTGTGGTGTAAGTGTGAGGTGTGCTGTCAGTAGTGTAATGTGTGTGTCTATCTCATATCTGGGTTGGTCTTTTATATGGTAAGAACAAAGAGCTATAAAAATTACCATAAGTAAAACCCAGAGGGATGAAACATTATCCCAATTGGTCGGGATATTCTATACCTAAACTAGTGAGGTCAGAGACACACCCCTTTTGATAATTAACCCCATACTTGGATAATAAAGTTAAATGATGATTTCTCTATATGCAAGATTAATCATATAACACATATAAAACTTTGTCTAGACTCCCAGCACATACATAAATGTCCACCTGTATCTCCATAATTCACCTGGGCAAGTAATGCCATTCCAATAATTATATTATTTAACACAATATAATATTTTTATATTGGAATATCTCAAATTATCTCAAGACTGCACCTGGTATTTCGCCTCCAGAGGGCAGTATCGTACCGTTCATTAGATTTTGTATTTAACATAATAATTACCACCATGTTATCTGATGACCTACTGACCTCCTAGCTAGTGAATAGCCATTACTTCTTTGACCATGTCTTACACTGTCAATTAGGATGTCTGGCCTGTAGGATTTACAACACCTTGAGCACTTAGACTAGACTTCTCTGAAATGAGGCAACTAGTGACGAGATACATATGTCCTTACACTTATTAGAAAAAGAATTCTAAGTAAGATTATTACTGAGAATATAAACCCAAAATGTGATACAATATTCCTAAATATATATGTATATGCCTTACATAATATAATAACATAATTATAGCTAATATCTTCTCACATATAATAATGTATCTATGAAAACGTATATGGTTCATCTTTAAATGTCTGCTAGAATATACTGGGGTATTGTCCATTGTTATATACTTATAGACAGACAGAGATATCCCCCCTTAACTTAGCGTCAGACTGACTAAGTTTTATCTGATCGAGATGTCAAAAGAAATCTTATTTACGATTACATAGAAATACAAAGATCTCTGTTGAAACCATAGACCCTTTGTAAGCCTGTGAGAGACATTTTGTTTAACAAGTATATATGAACTTTGTTTCACCCTGAAAACAAGATGGACGCCAGGCAGCACCATTCAGAATCTCTTATGCATAATATGAAATACATGGCTTTTAAAATCATTTTTCTTTTTACCTATTATTATTTGAATCAACCCCCCAATAGTCCCAACAGTCCAGAGAAAACGCCTGAGCTTCTGGATCATGTTTAGATATGACTTCTTTTTTGGCCTATAGAGTTTTAGCCGGCAACGGCGAATGGCACGGTGGATTGTGTTCACCGACAATGTTTTCTGAAAGTATTCCTGAGCCCATGTTGTGATTTCCATTACAGTAGCATTCCTTTATGTAATGCAGTGCCGTCTAAGGGCCCGAAGATCACCGACATCCAGTATGGTTTTCCGGCTTTGACCCTTAAGCACAGAGATTTTTCCAGATTCTCTGAATCTTTGTATGATATTATGCACTGTAGATGATGATAACTTCAAACTCTTTGCAATTTTTCTCTGAGAAAATCCTTTCTGATATTGCTCCACCATTTTTCGCCGCAGCATTGGGGGAATTGGTGATCCTCTGCCCATCTTGACATCTGAGAGACACTGCCACTCTGAGAGGCTTTTTTTATACCCAATCATGTTGCCAATTGACCTAATAAGTTGCAAATTGGTCCTCCAGCTATTCCTTATAAGTACATTTAACTTTTCCGGCCTCTTATTGCTACCTGTCCCAACATTTTTGGAATGTGTAGCTCTCATGAAATCCAAAATGAGCCAATATTTGGCATGACATTTCAAAATGTCTCACTTTCAACATCTGATATGTTATCTATATTATATTGTGAATAAAATATAAGTTTATGAGATTTGTAAATTAGTCCATTCCTTTTTTACTCACAATTTGTACAGTGCCCCAACTTTTTTGGAATTGGGTTTGTATATACATATCCTAATGTATTTTCTATAATAATAAGTGAAGCTAAAATGGCGCTTGTGAGTTTATTAAAAACATGTATTCAACCAAGATGTTATCAGGAGAATTCCACCATGGGCAAGTTGCCATGTACCTATGTGCCATTCCTTAAATGTGTGCTGTGTGATAAGATGGCTTATAAAAGAAAGATCTGAGATCCATAAGATCAGAGCATACTGGGTGGCTTCATATAGGTGTGCTCTCAGGTAGCTACATAATAAACCTTTTCTTTGGAACTCTCTCAGTCTGGAGGTTGAATTAATTTCAAGTATCCCAAGGTTTGAGGAATTCGAGTTAAATTCAAAATTCACCTATTACCAGAGCAATAGACCTAGCAAGGTCGGAAATCGCCTTAGTGAGCTTCACCTCTCACTATAGTTTTGGGCTACCTCAGCTTTTCAAGCCACCTCTCAGATGACAGATGACTTCAGGAGTTTCAGACCAGATGTTTCAAAATACCAATGAGAAGAAGGGTAACTCAATGCGAACATCTAGTTACATATATATAAGGGTTTATTAAAATTCTATTTACAGCAACAAAGATAAAAACAAGCATTGGAAACAAACGATCTGTCTTAAACCCTCCACAGGCGTATTGACGTCACCGCTTTTTTATTGCCTTGCCTGATGTATGTTTCGTTGTAACAGACTTCTTCTGTGAGGCAGTGGGACTTTCACTGTATATAGCAGGGATCCTAAAAACTACGGCCCTCCAGCTGTTGCGGAACTACACATCCCATGAGGCATTGTAAAACTCTGACATTCACAGACAGGACTAGGCATGATGGGAATTGTAGTTCTAGAACAACTGGAGTGCCATAGTTTGAAGACCCCTGGTATATAGTGTAGGCCAATACAGTGGCATTCTGCATCCTCAGTGGCCCTTCACATTTTACCAAGCTGGACAGATGTAAGTTGGCAATAAAGATAAACCATGGAACACTTTCAAGGGCAATTATAGCAGTCACCTTTAATTCATATGGTTTAAAGTAAAATAAACAAATATGTTATATTACCTACTCCGTACAATGGTATAGCACAAAGCAGTATCTTAAATTCTCTTCTGGAGTCCCCCGACGATGCTCTCTGCTCCTTTTCTTCTCTGGGTGCCTCCTTAGGAAGCCTGGCGCTGAGGGGGCACCGGTACAGGGGCGCTCCTGAGCCGGGCTGTGTGCATTCATAGCTCCCTCCTCACAGTATTTGACTGACAACAGCAATGGGTCAATGGCTCTCACTGCCCTCAGAGACTCCTGGGAATCCAGGAAAAGAGAAGCAGCACAGCTATATACGGGAGAGAGCTGGATCGAGAGAGATAAGTGTTTAGAGAGAGCTGGGGGGGTGAGGGGGGCTGGCACAGGCATTGGAAGGTTTTTTTTACCTTAATGCAAAGGCTGCCTTAAGGTAAAACTCTCTTTTTAAAAAACTGCTTAAGCACCCATTGAAGTGTTATAGTTTGTCCAGCCCCGGGACAGTCATTTTTGCTGGACAGCTTGGTTTGCATGTAAATGTGGTGGAAAAAAAAAAATATAGGGGTGGCAAAGAAATGGGAATTTATATATTGAAGTCTATCATTACTTGTGGAAGCTGAATTCATTTACCAGAGTACAATATTTTTGTGATAGTGGTCCTAAATCATGCACACAGTAGCTTGAAAACCAAAAACAACAAATCACACTGGTAATTCCTCATTCCTGTCATTGATGATAAAACTGTGACAATTCCACAAAGAAACCAAACTGCTGGGTATGAATCATCATGTTATTCTGCCAAACCTCAGGCTTTCTAAATAGTGCAATATCATGGCAATACTAAAAATATTTATAGAACACTTTATAGCCAAACATGAATTGAAAGCTATATTAAAAGATATGTTGACATTTTATAAAATCTGAGACACAAAAATGACATTTTGGTCTGTGAATCTGTATAAAATACCTTATCATATACACGGCAAACATTGGTTTAAAATAGGCCAGCTTACCTGTGCTATGGTTTACAGGTCTGTCTCTGGAAAATAAAAGGTGATCTTTACTTTAGGCTAGTATCCAGCCCAACATTGAGACCATTTGGTAGGTGCAGTTAGCTTCCTTGCAACTAGATGGCTATGTTGCCATTATAGGATGGCAAGGGGAAAGTTGTAATTAGTTGTTAGCTCCTCCTTTAGCGATGTCATGGGTGTAGTTAGTGCCCATAATAATGCCAGTCTGGGAGGGCCCCAGGTACACAGGGCATGGGAGTCAGATACCCCAGAGCTGATGTAGTCTCCTACGGTGTTGAACTAAAAGGACCTTTGCAGAGATGAAGACCCCAGGCTAAGTAAAACAGAACATGAGCGGAATTGCTGTAGTCACCTTGTCTCCCCTGACCATTTTCTGCAGGTCCTGCAGTGGGGTGTATAATGTCCTGGAGGCCTGGATGAAAACCTCTGATGTGAGTAACTGTGGAGCTTGGGAATGAATATGCCATCTGAGAGCATACCTGGCTAGGCAAAGCAATGGAAAGGACATTGGGAAGAGACTGGTATAATAAAGTAACCATCTTGATTCCTTGACCCTCAGCTGCGGGTACTGTGACTTGGTGATGGAAGCCTAATGCTGGGGACTCAGTATACAATAGGTAGGATGGAAATGAAGGTGTGAAGGAAAGATGGCTTAAAGATGTGTACCCATGCTCTACACTGAAATGACTACTACAGAATGTCGAACTTTGCATGTGGAGTTCCGCGCCAAAGATTCTGCTAATATGTCATATATAATATGTCGTGGGAAAGTTATAGTAAAGTGTTAAAAATGCATTTGTGTGTGGACATTCTTTATTTTCAAATATTAAGTCCTCTAGCTGGGGATGTCGTGAATGAGCCTCAGACCAGGAGTATGACACAATATGCACAATATGGTGAAGTGTTTCTCAACAGCAGGTGGGTGGTTGTCCTATGTGAGAAGAAGCGGGGTGGGGACTTGCACAGTTTGGCACCAACACTTGCACAACCATTACATCCGTGTCCTTGTAACTAATTTGGAGAAAGAGGGCAGTTGCAAGAAAGAATTATATAGGTTATTAATGTAAAGTATACAGTAGCACTCTGTAGGCTAGCCTTTTAAGAAGTATCAATTTTTAATAGTATGCAGTTCCCAATAAGACAAAGTACATGTAGTACTCTGTCTTATCTTCCTGGGTGCCCTGTAACAAAAGCTACGGTGCCAGAAAGGGTGCCCTCCTCAGGGCATGGCTGCCTCACATCACAGCTTACATAGAGATGACAGCTTTGCTAGTAAGCACCTGTCTCTAGCTCCCAGCACTTGCCCAAAGCAAGCACCAGCAAGAGAAATGCAAAGGGAGAGGAGGTTGACACACTTCATGTTCCTCTACATTCCTCTTTTGAGGCTTGCCTCAGCAAAGTGCTGGGAGCTAGAGACAGGTGTTCATTAGCAAATCACCAATATCCTTGCTTGCTGTGGTGTCAGGAGGCTGTGCACCAAGGGGTGGCACCCCTTCCGACATAAGAGATAGCGTTGCAGGGTACCTAGGATGATGGGGCAAAGTACTACATGTACTTTGCCCCATTTTAAACTGAATACTGTAAGAAAAGTAATACTTATTTAAAGCTGAATAGTAAGAGCTGTGAAAACGTGAAACTCGCTCAATAATTAGTTCTGGCCAGCTCAGTAGACTGTTTTAGGAAAGAGCTGGATGCATTCTTAAATGCACAAAATGAAACTGGATAAAAATATTTAGAGGTAATAACACCAGGGGCAATTGATCCCGGGAATATCTGATTACCTCCTGGGGAATCAGAAAGGAATTTTTTTTCCCCCACTGGAGCTAATTGGACCATGCTTTATTGTTTGTTTGTTTTTTGCCTTCCTCTGAATCAACTATGGGTTTAGGAAAGTATACTGTATATGGAGGTTTTCTATTTGTGTTTTTTTTTCAATAGGTTGAACTAGATGGACTTGTTTCTTTTTTTCAACCTGACAAACTATGTAACCATGTAACTAACTATATTTTCTACTACTTTTTTTTTTTTTTTTAATCAGAAAAAACCTTATTGAGAATGGCACAAATCAGAAGTACATTGTACAAAAGGTATAAGAATCACTTCAAATAAATATACAGCCATAAAGGATCTCAGAATACAATGCTTTCCAGTACAAAATGAACATAATAGAAAAAGAAAAAAACAAAGAGCAACAATGCCATTCCATATCCAACTTGAATAAAATACAGAAAAATAATAAAATTAAACCAAACACAGTTGCTGCTATCATCCCAGCTGCCATAAACTCACCACTACCTACATAAGCAAGCGATTTAAGACAAGTTGAGGGGGAGCCACTGCAGGGTAAGCCTACCAGGAACCCCATATGCTTTCAAATTTCAAGGGTGTTTTCCTGTTATAATAAGTGTGTTTTTCACGCACCAAGATAGAACAGAGTGGATCCACTGCGCACCAGTGGGGGGGCTGGAAGACATCCATAATCTAGCAATAAGCTTTTTAGCCAAATACAACAGTCTGAGCAAAGCTAAAAAAATATGTGGATGATAAAGAGTCTCATCCAAGCCACCCAGCATACACACCAATGGATCCAACTGAAGCTGAACCTGATGTACTCTATTTGTAGTGGATACTACAAAGCGCCAATATCGTACCAATTTGGGGCATTTCCATAGCATATGAATGAAATCACCAGTATGCAATTTGCATTTGGGACACAGGGGCGAAGAACGTCTGCCCCATGCGTGAAGTTGTCTCGGGGTTCTATATGTACGATGTAGCACAAACAGATGGGATAGTTTATTACTAGCTGATACAGAGACCAGGGGGCCTGCCTCAAGGATTTGTTCCCATCGATCACCGTGTATTTTCTACTACTTTATGAATATTACATAAACCTACAATATTGTGGCTTGACAAACTGATGTGTACGAATGGTCAAATGATTAAAGAGCATATAATGTCTTGTAACACATTTTTCAAAAGTGATACTACATAAGTAATTTTTCAGTCAGATCAGCTAATTTACATAAAGTACAGATAAAATGTAGCATTCATATATATTATCTATTGTGTATGTTCAATAAGCATTAAAGCTGGCCTATGCTTTAGATCCATGAATTGATTTGTGTGGAGTAAGACATTCCTCTCTCATTAGGTTTGTACACATATGTGTGTGACCTCATCTGATAGATCCAAGCAACTGTCTCTTGAACCCTTCTTCTCAACCATGTACCTGGCAATCGACATGGTTCTTTGAATATTGAAGAAATAAAAGCTAATCATAACACACATGGATTTTCTAGCCTAACCGTTCGATAGATAAGTAGACACTAATCAGGCATGTCAGCAATTTATGCCATTTTAGACCTACCCTAGGCCATATTTAGCCTTATATGGAGCCATACATGTTTAAGGTAACCCATGAAGCTTCAAAGAAGTATGTTATTTTCTAGGAGCTAAACACCTCTCTTGTCTTATATTACAGCTGTCTCCCCTATCTGAACGTTTCTCTGATGAACAACTGGTTGGAATGTCAGTGCGGGAGTTAAATCGCCAGCTCCGTGGTTTCAGTAAAGAAGAAGCTTTGCGGCTAAAACAACGCAGACGCACTTTGAAAAACAGAGGGTATGCCCAGTCCTGTCGGTACAAGCGGGTACAGCAGCGCCATGTCCTGGAGACCGAGAAGTGTCAGCTGTCTCGCCAGCTACAGCAACTTCAACAGGAAGTGGTTCGGGTGACCAGAGAGAGGGATGGCTGGAGAGCTCGATATGAGAAACTGCTGAATGCTACAGGAGGGGGCACTGGGGCGGATGTGCTGGGTACCGGGGGAGACACGGGGTCTGGAGCTGAGCTCTTCCTGTGATTCTCCAATGAAAAGACTAAAAACCCAACTCTGAAGGTGTTACTATCTTTCAGGAGACTGGCCTATCCCTGAAAATCTGATTCCTATTATGAAAAGCCCCTAATGTGCATCATGGAGGCCCTGAAAAGATTCACTGCCCCTCCATTTTTTTTTTCAGAACAGAATAAACACGTCATTGTTTTGAATTCAACTTGATATACATGTACCTTTCAATAGTTTAATATCCCCCTAATATTTCATTAAACCAATATGATAATGACATTTCCTATGCTATGCTCTGTGTGTTCTCTGTACCAGAGCAGGAATTTATGAAGACCTTAACCTTCAAAAAGCATTTTATTCAATCTCTAGAGAACATACCTCTTCAAAACTCAACTCTTTATCTAAGGCTGTACGTGGTATTTATTGCCTTCCTTGATCCTTACTGCATGTAAAAGCTCTTGAAGCATCTGCTGTACCCAAAACATTTTCAAATTTTGCTTGTCGGCATATTGGAAAACCAAAAAAGCTGAGAGATGTAAAAGGAAAAATTGTCTTGCTGATGATCAATGGGAAGCATTCCTTAGACAAAGCGTCTTTGTCTGAACACATCTACAGTTCAGCTCTCTATGGGCAATAAGCAAAACAGGAACATATCCCATTGGCAAAGTGGATTCTTCAAAAGTCTGTATAGACATAAGGGGCAAAGAATGTAATACTTACCTACTATTTACAAAGTTGAATTTACTGCCATGCAACCCAGATTGCCAAACCATAACTTTAATTACTGAGACAATTGAGTACTGTCCGTGATACTTTTTTTATTTGCACTAATATACAATTTTTCAGGACAAGCTTTCGGGGTATGTCCCCTTCATCAAGATCCAAGCAGTACTGATTCACAAATTGTTTAGCAGAATGGTAAAAAAACACAAAATCTCTAAGCCAAAGGAAAAAAAAAAGAGAAAACCAAACAAACATAAACAAATTTAACTGGCAACCATATATGTTTGTTTATGTTTGTTTGGTTTTCTCTTTTTTTTTTCCTTTGGCTTAGAGATTTTGTGTTTTTTTTTACCATTCTGCTAAACATTTTTTGAATCAGTACTGCTTGGATCTTGATGAAGGGGACATACCCGAAAGCTTGTCCTGAAAAATTGTATGTTAGTGCAAATAAAAAAAGTATCACGGACAGTACTCAATTGTATCTGTCGCAAGTGCACTAATACGGCTACAATCACCTCAAGCTTTAATTACTGACAAATCTAAGCTACAAGAGGTTCTGTGTTTAATTAGCTTCAGTTAAAGTGACATTAAATCCAAAAACTAAAATGTATTATATTGTACCATATCAATTCTAAGTAAATAAATTCCTTTATTTTTACTTGGTGATCCAGCCAGTAAGTCTGTTATTTTACAGCTTCCTTTAAAGAGGAAGTAAACCCTCCCTAAAAAAAATGAAAAAAAAAAAAAAAACCCTGTAAGGCAAAGGCATAATGAGCTAGTATGCATCTCATTATGAAATACTTACCTTAGACCGAAGCCCCCGCAGTGCCGCCCACTCAGCGACAGGATGGCCGACATGTTCGGCCGTCCTGCTTCCTGTTTCGCGTCCTCAAGCCATCTGATTGGCCAGAGGCGCGATTACATCACACCAGCCATTCACTGCACAGGGCTCTGAAGGAACGGCACGGGTGGCCGTTCCTTCAGAGCGCATGTGCTGATGATGTCATTGGCTGCATTAAAAGTAAATATCTCCTAAATGGTGCAAGTTTAGGAGATATTTACAGCACCTATAGGTAAGCCTTATTATAGCCTTACCTCTATAGGTACAAGTTCCAAGAGAGGGTTTACAACCACTTTAACAGCTCAAGCTGTCCAACAAAAGTAGCAGTTAGAGAGTTAAAACCAACCATATACCACTGGCAGGGGGGCTTACAATGATCAGCCTTTATGCACTTATGGAAAACTTTTATTCCAATAGAAAAAAAAAACAATTGTTGTAACTGCTTATAAACTGTTAGCTGGAGTTCAGATTTAATTTGCTAGTCAACTCCATCTAAATCTTCTAGGGCATCTAACACTACCATCTCCCCAGACTGACAAGGCAGCTGCCCTGTTTCTCCTCTATTCATACTTTAGATAGGAAGTGTGTTACTGGCCAGGTCTCCAGGTGAAAATAAAGGGGGAAAAGCCTTAAAAAAGAAAACTAATGTAGCCATCACATTAGGGATTGGTACGCTGCAATATATTCCATTTTGTTTTTGCGTTCAATGTCTTAACATTTACCTAGTTCATGTTTTAGGACCCTTTCACACTGATGTGGTGCTTTTGGACCGCACTGTGAGTGAAGTGTATCTGTGGGTTTGGTGGGGGTTAGCTGCGCTTTCCCATAGAGTTCTATTATTACCTGCAGTTTTTGTGCATTTTCTAAAAGGCACCAAAACTTCTGCATTCAGGACTTTTGGTGCGCTTTCAGAAAGCGTACAAAAACCACGAGACATAATAGAACTCTATGGGAAACCGTAGCTAACCCATGGGTACACTGCGCTACACCGCATCATTGTAAGAGGCTTAAGTTTTATATCCAAGCATTTAAAGGGATGACTTGGCAATCCTCTATGCAATATTGACATTTTTAAGAATGTAGATTATTCTTTACGTTGCCTACTTATGCCCACGCTGACAAATAAACCATATTTAGTTATCTAGGACTGGCTGAGCCTGTCCAATTTAGGGGTGCTCTTCTTTCCACTTTCTATAGACTATGCACCCCATCTAATGAAGCTGAAGACATATTCTGGTCTTTTTTGAGGGAAACATTAAGTTATTGCATTTTTATGTGTGTGATTGTGAGTTTAAATAAAATGCAACACTTTACAGGCTGCACTCCCTGCACATAAGGGGCAAAATTAGCGTGTTACTAGGCAGACTTGGCTGTGTGTTGTGAAAAGTTTTAACAATTGTTTTTTTTTTTTCTTCTTCCTCAATATTATTATTATTATTATTATTTTGTATTCGGAAAAAAAATCTATAACAGAAAAAAAAATATCTATTTAAACATAGAAAAATAAACTATGCAGAGTTTTTACAGCAGAATTCCTTGCAAATTCATTCATTGATGTTATGTACCTGTCTGCACTTACAGTTGTTGAAGATGTCAAAAGGGTTAGTTCAATTAAAATATGCAGTATTTTTATGTCTCCGGTTCACGAATGGTTTTATGTCACCAATTGGCTGAATTTAGCATGTTTCTAATACATTTGAGTTTGGCCCTGTTATGTATGTCAGTTCATAAAAATGATCATACGGGTTATTTAGTGCTCTTTATAATAGCTTTTCATTGGTGTTATCTGTGAGGTTCTATGAGGTGTCTACTGAGAAGAACAGAAAATGGGGTAATTTGAGATGTCCGTAAAGTAACATTTTATAGTTACATAATTACATAGTAGTTGAGGCTGAATAAAGACAATAGTCCATCCAGTTAAAACTGTGTAGGTGTGTGTGACTGTAATCATCTCACATAGCCCTTAATGTCCTGATCCTTGAGATGTACGTCTAAGAGTCTTTTGAAAGCCACCATACTTCCCGCAGAAACCACCTCTTGTGGTAGAGAATTCCACAATCGTGTAGCCCTAACAGTAAAGAACCCAATTGAATATTTAAATGAAATAACTAGGTGAGATAAAATAAAGAAAACATTTTAAAATATACATCTTATTGAAATGACCCTATAGTATGGTTGGTAAAATGTCAAGTGACATGACAACACTATTGTGCGTATACACCGATCAGTAATAGCATTATGCAGTGGCGGCTAGGGCTCCATGGGCCGGGGGGGGGGGGGGGCGCAAGACGGACCACACCATTCCCCCCCCCCGAACCACACCATACCCCCCCAATCACCGGCTCACTCAACCTCTCGCCCTGGACATGTGGAGGGCAGTCAGCAGCAGCGGCGGCGATGGCAGCTTCCCCATCCGTTTCCTGCGTCTCCTCCCTCCTCCTCCTCGGCCAGTGGCATGGCTTCTCCTTTCGGCCAATCAGGAAATGGGTCTCAGGACCCGCTTCCTGATTGTCCAGGAGGAGAATCTGTGTGACAATAGCGAATATTCATTCACTATTGTCACACAACTGGGTGGGCTCAGGGCGCAGTGCTCTGCGCCCCAAGCCCACCCTTTTTTAAAGCCTATTAGAGCCTCTGGCTCTAATCACGTGTTTAAAAAAAAAAATTGGAATCCATGCGTCTGGCGCCCTGCATGTCGATTAGGGGGCCGGATGCATGGATGGGGGGGGGGGGGGGGGCGGCGCCCCTGCACCCCCAATGAACGGGCTGCCCCTGGCATTATGACCAGCCACCATAATCCATAAGGGGAAAGGACTCTACTAGACCTCTGAAGGTATGCTGTGGTATCTGAATGGAGATGCTGTAGTATCTGGCACCAAGCCATCAGTTGCAGATCCTTTAAGTCCTATAAGTTGCAAGGTTGGACCTCTATAGATCGAACCTATTTTTTACAGCACATCCAACAGATGCTCGACTAAACTGAGCTACAGAGAATTCGGATGCCAAGTCAACACCTCAAACTCATTTTTGTGTTCCCTAAACCATTCTTGAATTCATTAGACTAGGCCACCTCCTTCCATTGCTCCTTTTGTCCAGTTCTGATGCTCACATACCCATTATAGGCCCTTCTGGCTGTGGACACAGGTCAGCATGGGCACCTTGACCGGTCTGCAGCTATGTAGCCTCATTCACAACAAACTGCAATGTACTGTGTGTTCTGACACTACCATTCTAGCTTTAACTTCTTCAGCAAACTGAGCTACAGTAGGTCTTCTATTGGATCGGACTACACTGGCCAGCCTTAGCTCCCTACGTCCATCAATGCACCGTGGCTGCACATGACCTTGTCACTGGTTTTCCATCCTTAGACCACTTTTGGTAGGTCCTAATCACTCTAGACCAGGAACATCCTACAACAGCTGCAGTTTTGGAGTTGCTCTGACCCAGTCATCCAGCCATTACAATTTGGTCCTTGTCAAAGTCGCCCAAATCCTTACACCTGCCCATTCTTTATGCTTTCAAAACATCAACTTAAGGGACAACATGTTCATCTGCTGCCTTTAATATCCTACCCACTTTCAGATGTCATTGTAAGAAAATAATCAATGTATTCACCTTACCTGTCAGTGGTCATAAAGTTGTGGCTGATCGACATACATACATATATGGGCTGTCCGGCATAAATGTTAAGCTGGCCATACACCAGTAGAATTTAATTTGAACATTTCTACAGAAATTCTGAAAAATCCTTTGTCAAAACATTTAATCTTTCAGTCAACTAATTTCCAGAGCCTTTATATTTTTTACAGATCTGCTTCTTGAATGGAATTCTAAATGTTTTAAACAGGTTTCTTTTGTAGCTAGATCATGTGCATCACAATAAGAACATTCAAGCAAAAAAGTTGGAATTTCATTAATTTCAGACAAAAATTCCATCATGCCTTTTTGAATTTTCTCTTCACTACATATGACATTGATTGTCAATTTGACCCTACCAAATCATTAGAAAATCAAATGAAAGTTACAAAAAAAAAAAAAATATTTTTGAACAAAATTATACTAGTAGTACGGTGGTATAGAAAAGAATCACCTCCTTAATGATAATCACATTTGTTGCTTTGCAGCCTGAACTCACTCCAACTCAGTGATTCTGTTTTTTATTTTATTTTTTTCTGACATGTTGGTGTTATATCTTTTACTTGGATGTTATACGTTGCACTAGTAAATACAGCTGGATAAGACAAAAACTGTGTCTGTCTTCATTTAGGGCTGAAAAGCAACAAAATGTGAATATTTAAAAGGGGTAATTCTTTTCTATACCCACTGTATATAGCCAGCCTTAAGCTGGTCTCAATTGAACGGAAATTTGTCCAGTTCAGCAGGGAATGGGTGAATTTCGATCCATGCATGGACAGGGGGGTTGTACAGAAGTCGATCTACTGATCGCCATTTGTACAACTGGCCTGATAGATTTTCCCCGCTTGCTCAACACTGCAGGCTTTAACCTGCAAAGCTGATCTGTGTATTCTGATGGCGGGGAAGCCTCCCCACTGTCAAAATACAATAGCTCAGTGGGGAGTGTGCCAGTGCGGGAATCGGGTCACTTTTTTCTATTCAACCTGCTAGATGAACTAAAACAACGGATCCATCTATGGATTGCTTTAGTATCTGCAGACATTTCTGAGGGAGTTTAAAACACTCAGCTCATTCACTTGTACTGCCTATCCATGGCTTTGTCCATTCAATGATATGTCTACTGATGGAAGATAAGGGTGAAGGTAGGTCTGAGCATGTGTATTGAACAGAATTTGAAAGAAGAAAAATACAGAGCATCTGCTTTAGGGCTCTTTCACACTGTCCGCCTCCGTAGGCGGATCCGTGCTGCTCAGCGGGGATCGATCCGCCGATCCCCGCTGAGGCGGCGGATGACAGCTCCGTCTCCACTTGCAGTGCTGAGAGGGAGGTGTCACAGCCCCCGCTGCTCTCTATGGGGGATCGGATGAGAGCGGACCGTCTGTCCGCTCTCATCCGATCCGATCCGATCCCTGAACGGATGGAAAAATAGGGTTTCCATCCGTCCAGATTTCACGGACAGGATTGGATATGGATGGCAGCGGGTGTCAGCGGAGGTGTCTCCGCTGACACCCGCTGCCCCATAGAGCTGCATGGAGGATCCGATCAGATCCGCCTAAAAAACTGACAGGCGGATCTGATCGGATCGCCCGTGTGAAAAGGCCCTTACTCGATTGGATGTTTAAAGAGAAAACACAGTTCATACTGTATGAAATTAGAGTCAGGTTCACTCCAGCTCACATCACCAGAGTGGATTCTGGAAACTTCACACTGGACCTCTAATAACTTGGATTCTGTGCCTTTCCACTCGTCTTTCAGACACTGGGGCCTTGATTTACAAATTAAATGTAAAAGTTTCCACAGTCAGTGATGATTTGGGGAGCCATGTCATCTGCTGGTGTTGGTCCACTGTGTTTTACCAAGTCCAAAGTCAGCACAGCTCTACCAGGAAATTCTAGAGCACTTCATGCTTCCCTCTGCTGACCAGCTTCATGGAGATGCTGATTTCATTTTCCAGCAGGACTTGGCACCTGCCCACCCTGCCAAAAGTACCAATACCTGGTTGATCATGGTATCACTGTGGTTGATTGGCCAGAAAACTTGCCTGACCTAAACCCCATAGAAAATATGTGGGGTATTGTCAAGAGTTACACCAGACCCAACAATGCAGATGAGCTGAAGGCTGTTATTAAAGCAACCTGGGCTTCCATAACACCTCAGCAGTGCCACAGCCTGGTCGCCTCCATGCCATGCCGCATTAATACAGTAATTCATGCAAAAGGAGCCCCGACCAAAAATTTAGTGCAGATTATACTGTACATAAATATATACTTTTCAGTAAGCCAACATTTATGTATTAAAAATCCTTTTTTTTATTGGTCTTATGTAATATTCTAATTTTCTGAGATACTGAATTTTGGATTTTCACTAGCTGTAAACCATAATCATCAAAATTAAAAGAAATAAAAGCTTGAAATACAGTGGGTACGGAAAGTATTCAGACCCCCTTAAATTTTTCACTCTTTGTTATATTGCAGCCATTTGCTAAAATCATTTAAGTTCATTCTTCTTCCTCATGAATGTACACATAGCACCCCATACTGACAGAAACACACAGAATTGTTGACATTGTTGCAGATTTATTAAAAAAGAAAAACTGAAATATCACATGGTCCTAAGTATTCAGACCCTTTGCTGTGACACTCATATATTTAACTCAGGTGCTTTCAATTTCTTCTGATCATCCTTGAGATGGTTCTACACCTTCATTTGAGTCCAGCTGTGTTTGATTATACTGATTGGACTTGATTAGGAAAGCCACACACCTGTCTATATAAGACCTTCCAGATCACAATGCATGTCAGAGCAAATGAGAATCATGAGGTCAAAGGAACTGCCTGAAGAGCTCAGAGACAGAATTGTGGCAAGGCACAGATCTGGCCAAGGTTACAAAAAGATTTCTGCTGCACTTAAGGTTCCTAAGAGCACAGTGGCCTCCATAATCCTCAAATGGAAGACGTTTGGGACGACCAGATCCCTTCCTAGAGCTGGCCGTCCGGCCAAACTGAGCTATCGGGGGAGAAGAGCCTTGGTGAGAGAGGTAAAGAAGAACCCAAAGATCACTGTGGCTGAGCTCCAGAGATGCAGTCAGGAGATGGGAGAAAGTTGTAGAAAGTCAACCATCACTGCAGCCCTCCACCAGTCGGGGCTTTATAGCAGAGTGGCCCGACGGAAGCCTCTCCTCAGTGTAAGACACATGAAAGCCCGCATGGAGTTTGCTAAAAAACACCTGAAGGACTCCAAGATGGTGAGAAATAAGATTCTCTGGTCTGATGAGACCAAAATAGAACTTTTTGGCCTTAATTCTAAGCGGTATGTGTGGAGAAAACCAGGCACTGCTCATAAACCTGTCCAATACAGTCCCAACAGTGGTGGCAGCATCATGCTGTGGGGGTGTTTTTCAGCTGCAGGGACAGGACGACTGGTTGCAATCGAGGGAAAGATGAATGCGGCCAAGTACAGGGATATCCTGGACAAAAACCTTCTCCAGAGTGCTGTGGACCTCAGACTGGGCCGAAGGTTTACCTTCCAACAAGACAATGACCCTAAGCACACAGCTAAAATAACGAAGGAGTGGCTTCACAACAACTCCGTGACTGTTCTTGAATGGCCCAGCCAGAGCCCTGACTTAAACCCAATTGAGCATCTCTGGAGAGACCTAAAAATGGCTGTCCACCAACGTTTACCATCCAACCTGACAGAACTGGAGAGGATCTGCAAGGAGGAATGGCAGAGGATCCCCAAATCCAGGTGTGAAAGACTTGTTGCATCTTTCCCAAAAAGACTCCTGGCTGTATTAGATCAAAAGGGGGCTTCTACTAAATACTGAGCAAAGGGTCTGAATACTTAGGACCATGTGATATTTCAGTTTTTCTTTTTTAATAAATCTGCAACAATGTCAACAATTCTGTGTTTTTCTGTCAGTATGGGGTGCTATGTGTACATTCATGAGGAAGAAGAATGAACTTAAATGATTTTAGCAAATGGCTGCAATATAACAAAGAGTGAAAAATTTAAGGGGGTCTGAATACTTTCCGTACCCACTGTATATCACCGTGTGTAATACATCTATATAAAATTAAATGAGTTTCACTTTTTCAATTGAGTTACTGAAATAAATTACCTTTTGGATGATATTCTAATTTTATGATGTCGCGGCCACCCAGGTAGGAACACGGGTCTCGCTGCCAGAGATGTTCTTTTCCCCCTAGTAGCGAGTTATGCTGTAGTAACTCTGGTCTCTGTAGCAATAGCAAGTAGACTTTCCCAATAGTGATATTCCAAAGCAGGTATAGTAGTGATATAGCAGGTATAGCTTTCCCCCCACAGACATTAGTTGAAACTGAATGCTGGGGGTGAACTGTTTTTTTGGAGGCCACAGCTGGCCTTTTATGCAACAGCCCCTGCAAGGGGTTTCCGACTCAACATTACAGAGTAATCCCCCCCCCCCCCCATGTTTTTCTCTGTATCTGAGAGAGAACTATTTGAAAGTAAACATCCAGGGCTTTTTTTCAGCAGGAACGTGGGGGAACGTGGGGGAATGTGGGGGAACGCAGTTCCCGCACCTCCAGAACTGAATTTCAAGGGGTGCTGGGGTGTGCTGGAGGGTCTATTGATGCTGGCTGCTGGGGAATCTTCTGTTGCTGTAGGGGATCTATTTCTGCCGAGGAATGGGGTCTATTGTTGCTGGGGAGGTCTTCTGTTGCTTGTAGGGGATCTATTGTTGCTGGGGTTGAGCCCTATGTCGCTGGGGGTCAATCGTCTACTGTACTGTTGAAGGGGGGATCTTTGTTGCTGGCTGCTGGAGGGACTATTAATGATGGCCGCTGGCGAATCTATTGTTGCTGGATGGGATCTATTTTTGCAGTAAGGTCTATAGTTGCTGAGGAGGTCTATTGTTGCTGGTGAAGGATCTATTGTTGCTGGGGTGGATCCTATGTTGCAGGGGGTAATCGTTCCTGGGAGAGATCTACTGTTGAGGGAGGGGTCAATTGTTTTTGGCTGCCAAAGGGTCTATTAATGCTGGCTGTTGGCAATCCATTATTGCTGGGGTGGATTTATTGTCGCTGAGGTGTCTATTGTTGCTAGATCTATTTTACTGCCTTTCTTGTTATCATTAACAAATTCTATAAAAAATACTTAGCACCACAAAATGATACTTGATTCTGTATTCTCTAAAGGAGGTGGTGCTGAGAGGTGGGTAAGAGGTGGACCCAAGGAATGGTGCTCGGAGGTTGGTAGGGGGCAGAGTCAAGGGGTGACTTGGAAAGGAGGAGTTCCTGCACCTATTCTCTGAGAAAAAAAGGCCTGTAAACATCTAAATTAAATTATCTCTCAGGTACAGAACATGTACATTAGTTATACACCCCAAAATACACACAACACAATCAGGTACCCCCTCAAGTACTATATCCCCGGATAGCTTGGATCCTGCCCAGAATAGTTCCATGAAATTGAGATGAGCGGTCGGTTTCTTTTGGGGGTACAAAACCACACAAAATACCGAACCTGGATATTAGCCTGTATACTGATTATGTGCCCCTCTGCACAGTGTTCCTTTCAAATGAATATAAGTGAACGCAGGTGGAGATGGAAGTTAACAAGCAGCATACGGTGGTCTGGTAGTTTTGTGGTTTTGTTTGGTTTTTCAGCAAAACAAGAATACAATTTTAGGCGAACATAGTATACCGAACGGACCGGAGAATGGAAAAGAGTTTAATAGTCCAGGGACAGGGTGATCTGTCAAATATGAGATGCACCTGTATGCAGGGCCCCTGATAGGGGGGGACCACCTGCCCTCTTGTAGGGGGCCCTAGCACACAGGGGGGCCCACACAGAGAGGGGGATTAGTGATGGACAACAAATACAGAAATCTTCCTCCAGCACCTGAATCTGATCTGTCCCTCTCCCTGCTATCAGCTTTTATCTGTTGAGAAAGAGACAGTTGTCCCTCACTAATCCCCCTCCCTTGTGTGGGCCCCCCTCCCAGCACTTATCTCTGCTCAGGAGTTTATTTGTAAATTGTAACTTTGTTTCTCTCTCTCTGTCTCTCTGATCACTGAGCTCCAACTGCCCAGCCTGTATATATTTCTCATCTCATTTTCATTTTTATTTATAATAGGTTTTTTTTTTAGACTTAGCAGGAATTATGTGAGTTATGTTATATTTGTGTCTGATAATAGTGATTTTGTTGTCATTTTAGCTAAATATATCTTTAATATTTTCTTGGGGGGGGGGGGGGGGGCCACGATTTCCAACAGCAGCCCTGCCTGTATGTGTTTTATTGGTAAGTGTTTCCTGAGCACAGTAATAAACGTGTATAAGTAATATGTGGATATGAACATATGAATGGGCTGTGACAAGGGATGTGAGAGTATTCCCTGAATATGGCCACCAAAGTGCTGCACAGAGAACAACTATACTATATAAGTAAAATGTGTATTTTTTTAATACTTAATTACTGAGTAGCAGCTTAAAAAAACAATTCACGTTGAACATCAGTTTCTAGTCCTAAAGGAGCTTTCAGTATAATGACCTTACTGCAGTGATACGCATACTGTCTGCACATAGAAGGCCCTCTTGTGATGGAAGCTAATTATTGCTCACTCATTTTTCTAATTGTTGTGGGAAGAAACTCACTTGGGAAGAAACAAAAACTCCATACAGATGGTGTTCCAACTGGGGATTAAAGCCAGGAATAGAGTGCTGTAAGGTAAACATACCACCCATTTATCTATTATCAATTGTGATTGCATTTGGACACTATAACAAACTATAGGAAATAAAACAATACATTTAGTCATAATTCTTTGATATGCAGCATTACAAATATTATTAACCACTTGCCGACCGCCGCACGACTATTTACTGCGGTGGTCAGCCCCTCACAGGCAAAGCGACGTAGGACTACGTTGCTAGCCTGTGAGGCTCTAGGGAGCGAGCGCGCGCCGCCGGAGGCGCGCTCCCGCTCGCTCACGGACCCCCCCGCGCGTGTGTCTGGTGGACCCGATGTCTGCCGGGCACTCGCAATTGTCCGTTACAGCGGGAGAAAGGCAGGCAGCTAATGTAAACAAAGCCGCCTGTCATTCTTCCCTGTGTAAGAATGGAGATCATACGGTTCTGCTATGTAGGACCGTTGATCTCTGTTCTTACACCAGTGGCCACATCCAATCACAGTTAGAAGCACGCCCCTAGGGACACACTTAACCCCTCCCTCTCAAAAAAAGTTAACTCCTTCCCTGCCAGTGTCATTTTTTACAGTAACAGTGCATATGTATAGCACTGATTACTGTAGTAATGTCACTGGTAACCCCAAAAGTGTCAAAAATGTCAGTCAAGGGTCCGATCTGTCCGCCGCAATGTCGCAGTGATGCAAAAAAAATCGCAGATCGCCGCCATTACTCGATAAAAAAAAACAACAAAAATGACAAAAATCTTTCCCTTAGTTAGTAAACGCAATAACTTTTGGCAAACCAATCAAAATATGCTTTTTGCGATTTTTTTTACCAAACATATGTAGCATAAAACAAATTGGCCTAAAATGTTAAAAAAATTTGATTTTTACATTTTTTTGGGGGGGAATTTCATATAAAAAAAATGTGAAAAATATTGTTATTTTTGCAAAATTTACGCTTTTTTTTGTTTATAGCGCATGATCTAAAAATCGCACAGGTGATCAAATACCACCAAAAGAAAGCTCTGTTTGTGGGGAAAAAAGGACGTCAAATTCGTTTAGGTACAGCGCCGCACGACCGCGCAATTGTCCGTTAAAGTCACGCAGTGCCGAATCGCAAAAATAGGCCCTGGTCAGGAAGGGGGTAAAATCTTCCGGGGCTTAAGTGGTTAAGCAATGTTCATTTTAACTAGCCCCATATATTAGCCCCCTGTAATTCACAAATATACTTTTTGTATCCATCAGGTTGTATGTAAAAGATCCTGTAAATTTCAAGGAAACCTTTACTGAAAGAAATATGTAGGATGACTTCGCTGACCTCCTTTGAAAAATGTCAGTTTCCTATTTCTTTCTGGCTTTAATAGTTTCTAAGTCACTGACCTGGAACAAACATGAACTCAGAGCATTAGATCTACATACCTGTCCTGGGTCAGAAAGTATAAGGTCCTTTTACATAATGAGCATAACATGCATTACTGTGTTGCAATGGCACCCCAACACACTAAAGCCGGCCCTACATAGATTGAAATTCAGCCAGTTCAGCATCAATTAACCACTTTAAGACGGATTTGCCCCCTTCCTGACCAGGCTCTATTTTGCGATTCGGCACTGCGTTACTTTAACGGACAATTGCACGGTCTTGCAACGCTGTGCCCAAATAAAATTGATGTCCTTTTTTTCCCACAAATAGAGCTTTCTTTTGGTGGTATTTGATCACCTGTGCAATTTTTATTTTTTGCGCTATAAACAAACAAATTGATAATTTTGAAAAAAATATATATATATATTTTTCACATTCTGCTATATGACATTCTCAAAAAAAAAATTTAAAAATCTAAATTTTATAACATTTTGGGCCAATTTGCTTTCTGCTACATATTTTTGGTAAAAAAAAAAAAATCGCAATAAGCGTATTTTGATTGGTTTGCGCAAAAGTTATTGCGTCTACTAACTACGGGAAAGATTTATGTCATTTTTATTGTTTTTTTTTTTATTACTAGTATTGGCGGCGACTGCGACATTGCGGTGGACAGATCGAACCCCTAACTGACATTTTTGACACTTTTGGGGGTACCAGTGACATTACTACAGTAATCAGTGCTAAAAATATGAAGTTACTGTAATAATACCATTGGCAGGGAAGGGGTTAACCCTGTAGGTGATCAAGGGGTTAAATGTGAGCCTAGGGGAGTGATTCTAACTGTGGAGGGGCGTTGCTTCAAAAATGAACATAGAGACATGTGATCCTATATAGAAGGATTGCATGGGCTCTTTGATCATTTCAGGGAGAAGGACGGTCGGCTGTGTTTACAACAGCTGACCGTTCTTCTCTCTCAGCGGGGAATGATCGCGGGTGTCTGGCGGCAATCTGAGCCGCCTGACCCGTGCATCGGCTTACCCGCTGCCAAGTGGGGGGCGGGAGCTCGCCCCCTAGCTTCCCGTGCGCGACCGACGTAAGTCTACGTCGGTTTGCGCAGGAGAGCCACCATGCCGCAGTAAAAAGGCGGCGGGTGGTCGGGAAGTGGTTAATTTCTGTACAACCAGCCTATCGGAAAAATTCCATTTGATCAGTGCTGCCAGCTATTGCCAGCAGTACTGATCAGTGTATTCTAATAGCGGGAAAGTCCCCCACTCTCAGAATACAATAACTCAGCAGCGGTGATTCCCCCATCCACCTTAAATATCTGGATGGAGGAATCAGGTCAGTTTATTACGGTAAACCTGCTGGAGAAGAAAAAAAAAACGGATTCATCTAAGGGCTGCTTAAGGCAAATTGCCTGAATTATAGTGTACTGCAACACACGCCAACACATGTATGTGCATTGCATTACAGAAAAGGGTCAGGTACATTTTTTAGCACATTAAGTTGCAGCCTTTTAATTTAAATAGCCTGCCTTAACGCAACGCCCGCGTGACATGATGAGTGTTAACACACTTTAAAGTTCTGAATGGGTTCTTAACGTAATTAAATCATCTTGAAAGCCAGTCAGAGCATTTTCAAAAAGACATGAAAGCAACAGCAACCTATATATTTAAATCAGTAAATGTTTTTTTTTTTTTTTTATCGCCGTTGCGAGAAGGCACCATATTCATTAATACATTTGGTAAATTTCAAGCTTTGACCTAAGCTTTACCGTACTTACTGATGACCATTAACTTGAAAGGTAAAATTTCTCTGACTTTCATCTGGTTACAATTTAACTGTCATGGTCATAGTTCCGTACATTGCATCACCAAGCAACTAGTGCAGCATATACAGTTTCAAGAAAAACTTTGTAATGCCTTTGAAGTTACATGAATTTCTGCATGAATGACTCAGTCTACACTACATAAATTTTACTGTATGCACCCTTGTATGTAGTAATTGGTAGAACCTCCTTTGATTACATACATTTGACATACCCCTATTAAATGTTCTTCGAACTTGCAGAAGACACAATTAATGAGAAATCTTAGAAAATGACTCCTAAAAGCATTGTTTAATTGAATAGATATTTCTGGGATTCCTTCATTCAATTCATACCACATCTTCTTGCCTGTGTTGATGTCTAGCTTCATACATACATCCAAATATACAAAATCTAGCAGAGCAGCCTTGGACCCCAAAAACAAAAGATACTATGGTGTGCAATTGAATGACCAGCTTCTTAATTGCTGACCCTGGTCTGCCTAAATACTGAGTGTTGTTTTTATATACTTATATGTTTTAAAATTTGCATATGCATTTGTAAGGGATAGCCATGGATGGTAGTATATTTTATATACAGTATGTATTAATTCATGCCTCTTACTCTAGTCCCCTAGTAAAGGAAAGTGTGAGGATCTTTTTGTCGAAAGAATCCCATATGCCTTACGGGTTTTTTGATTCCCGTTGGATTCTGATAGAGGATATGAGGCTGTTTCTATGTAGCGCTGACAATCTTTGGCATCTGTGGTTTCCATGGTGGCGAAGTGTGTATATGTATGGCTAGGTGATGGGGAAGCTCCACCCTGCTGACGAAGTCCCGTTGGACGTAACGCATACGGGAGGAGCTGCTTTTGATGATGTCACCCGCCGCTATCCCTTCTTGCCAACACGAGAGCAGCAGTACTTGATGATATCATTGTGGAACTTTTATGCTATAACACAAGAGAAATATTCCATGTGTGTCTCTTTCCATGTCTATGCATCCATGTCGAGGTCGTGAGTCAGGACAGTGCTGCCGCTTCATTTACGCATCCCCTATATGAGACAAGCGCTTCTGTTGATTTAGGAGTCTATAGATTAAGGTGAGCGAGCATTTTGTCTGTAGGGGGAGGGACTTTACACCTGCAGGATATTGTGTTAAACCTGTCATTAAATAAGAGAACCAGAACCTTCGCTAAGTGGGATAGTGCCTTTGATAATAAAGTTGGCAGTGGCTCTACCCAGGACAGGGCCTCTGTAAAAAGAGGAGATTCCCTTCCTGGGAATTTAACCGATATTATAAATAAAATCATTGGTAGGAGAGGAACTGCTGCAACCAGCAACAGCATATAACAATAACCATAAGTATATAGATGCACATGGGTATGGAAATAATACAAGCTTTATATAAGTGTAGCAATATTTCCAGGCACTGGGCCTGATCTGGTTCTGCCATTGTTACCGGTAACACTTCCAACACATTTAAGTTGAAAACCCAAGTGTGAGAACTGACCATTCCGGCATCTTTGGTTTGTTTTGTTTATTTTGTAATGGGGATGGGAGAAGGGAATGAGTGGGATACTCCTCTGGCTCAACTGGGACACTTTGTAGAAAAATGCCTGTTAGCGCTGTCTTTACGGCAGCTGAATGCCGGCCAACGCTCCCTGGCGCTTGAAGATCCTGTTCTGCTGAACTGTGCTGAAACTTCAACTTTAATACTCAGATTAACTCAGAAGATCCAGGACTGTAAGACATTTTGACTCCTGACACTCTGTTTAGCTCAAAAGTCTGGTGAACAGCTCCCTCCAGCCCTTCACTGACTGTGGTAGCTCCTTGTAACTGTTTGTGCTGCTGCAACTCTTAACACTGTACACTTCACACTGTACACTTAACTCTTCAGGTCCCAACCGCTGGCGCCCCCTCTACACTTCAGGGTCCTCTCGCTAGGCACCCCCTTGACACTAGCTGGCTCCCGGATCCCTGGGACCTTCACCGGAGTGGTCCCGTCTACACTTCAGGCAGACCCTTAGGGGCAATTCACAGTACTCACAAACTTGGCATGCTTTCCTGGAACTGAACCCCTCTAGCTCCACTGGTCCTCGGCCCACCGGATCCTCTCTGCAGCTCAGCTCTCTCTCTGGACTCTCAGGCAGCCACCCGAGACACCAGTTCCTTCTGACAGGAGGAGAGACAGCCGTACCCTCCCTCCTGGGACTCTGCTTCCCGCCAAAGACACTGTGTCATGTGTTCCCCTCAAACTTATACCCACTCCCAGAATCCTCTGCAGCAGAATCTGCCTTCTGGGGTAGATACAGGCCTGAATGAACCACTGGTTGGGTTTCCTCCACTGCCCCAGAATCCTCTCATTGAGCCAGTGGGGAGACTCCCCTCTCAGCAGTCACACCTGGGAGACATGACAGCCCAGCTGAAAATCATGGCCCTGCTGTTAGGCAGCCAAGGCCCATTATGCTACCTTGTAGGGTGCTACATAAGAAAAGTTTGAAGCAGTTCTAAAGGCAGAAATACCCTGCATTAAGGTAAAAAAATGATATAGTGGAAGTATCACCCCCTCACCCTCCCTAATACTTACCTGAGTCCTATCTTGATACAGCGTTGTGCCTGTCTGCAGCGGCACTGGTCTCTTTGTCTTTCCTCACAGGGCAAAGAGGCAGAAGTGGGAACCATTGGCTACTGCTGCTGTCAATCAAATCCTGTGAGGAGAGCGCAGGGGGGCTGGGCGGGGTCACGCTGTGTGTGTCTATAGGTGCACACAGCCCAGCTCAGGAGTGAGCCTGTAGGTGTGCCACCATAGGAAGTAAGAAGAGGAGAAGCCTGGATAACCGGCTATCCTGTGACAGCACACATTTACATTGATAATCAGGGCACTGATCATCAGTTCCCAGATTATCAGTGCTGCCCCATCAGAGCCACTCAGTGCCCATTAGTGCAGCCTATCAGTGCCCAATAGTGCAGTCTTATGAGTGCAGCCTCATCAGTGCACATCAGTGAAGCTTATCAGTGCCACATCATCAGCGTCCATCAGTGCTGCCTCATCAGTGCACATCAGTGAAGCTTATCAGTGCCACATCATCAGCGTCCATCAGTGCTGCCTCATCAGTGGCCATCAGTGCAGCCCTTATCAGTGCCCAACACTGCTGCCTTATCAGTGCATCCTCATCAGTGGCCATCAGTGCAGCTTATCAGTGCCCATCAGTGCCGCCTCATCAGTGTAGCCTCATCAGTGGCCATCAGTTCTGCCTTATCAGTGCCACCTCATCAGTGCCCATCAGTGCTGCCTCATCGGTGGCCATGGATGGAGCCTCATCAGTGGCCACCAGTGCAGTCTTATTAGTGCCCATCAGTGCCGACCAGTGCACCCTCAGTAGTATCCATTAGTGCAGCCTTATCAGTGCCCATCAATGTAGCCTCATCAGCGCACATCAGTGAAGAAGAAAAATTACTTATTTGCTAAATTTTATAACAGAAACAAAAAAAATGTTTTTTATTTATTCTAAATTTTTGGTCTTTTTTTTGTTTGTTTAGCAAAAAACCCGAGTGGTGATTAAATACCACTAAAAGAAAGCTTTATATGTCCCCCAAAAAATAAACAATTTCATATGGGTACAGTGCTGCATTACAGTGCAATTGTCATTCCAAATTGTGACAGTTTACTGTTTTCACCTGTTGATCAGTGCAGCCCCATTGGTGCCACTCGGTGCCCATCAGTGTAGCAGATCAGTGCCCATCAGTGCAGCTTATCAGTGCCCATCAGTGTCGCCTTATCAGTGCAACCTCATAAGTGGCCATCAGTGCAGCCTCATCAGTGGCCATCGGTGCCACCTTATCGGTGCAGGCTTATCAGTGCCCATTAGTGCAGCTCACCAGTGCCCATCAGGGCCACCTTATCAGTGCAGCCTCATCAGTTCCCATCAGTACCGCCTCATCATTGCAGCCTCATCAGTGGCCATCATGCAGCCTCATCAGTAGCCATCAGTGCAGCCTCATCAGTGCCCATCAGTGCAGCCTCATCAGTGCCCATCAGTGTAGCCTAATCAGCACACATCAGTGAAGAAGGAAAAGTACTTATTTGCTAAATTTTATAACAGAAACAAAGAAAAAGGGTTTCCTTTATTCTAAATTTTCAGGGTTTTTCTTTTCGTTTGTTTAGCAAAAAAATGAAAAAGAAAAGAAAAAAACCCAGTGGTCATAAAATACCACCAAAAGAAAGCTCTATCTGTCTCAGAAAAATTATAAAAATCTCATATGGGTACAAAGCACTCTCTAACAGAATGAGGTGGAGAGGCAGTGTAGTGATGTCACAATCCCCACTCATTAAAACAGAGAACACTGAATTTATTGTGAAAATACAAAGCATCCCCTGAATGGTGCCTGAGCCGAGCAAGTGACCTCTTGTGTTTACTAAGCAGCAGGGCAACCACTAGGCACAGTACCCAGAAGCCAGCGGACAATCACTGTAGTAGCTTCCCCCAAGGATCAGCCAGGTATGGCACATACATAGTAGTGATCGACCGATATTGGTTTTTCGTTGCCGATACCGATACTTTGGCCAATGCATATAGGTATCGGCTGATATGCACTGATATTTTCATACATTTAAAAAAATTATATATTTTAACCACTTGCCGACTGCCTAACGCAGATCTACGTCGGCAGTCAGCCCCTCACAGGCAAAGCGACGTAGGTCTACGTCGCTAGCCTGTGAGGGTCTAGGGAGCGGGCGCGCGCCGCCGGAGGCGACGCTCCCGCTCCCGCGTGGTCACGGACCCCCCCCGCGCGTGTGACCGGCGGGCCCGATGTCCGCCGGTCACTCTGCAATCGTCGGGGGAGAGGGAGAAAGTCAGGCGGCTTGTGTAAACAAGCTGCCTGTCATTCTCCCCTGTGTATGAAGGATGATCATACGGTTCTACTATGTAGAACCGTTGATCACTGTTCATACATCTGAAGCCACAGCCAATCACAGTAGAAAGCACGCCCCTAGGGACACACATAGCCCCTCCCTTTCAAAAAAAGTTAACCCCTTCACTGCCAGTGTATTTTTACAGTAACAGTGCATATGTATAGCACTGATTACTGTAGAAATGTCACTGGTAACCCCAAAAGTGTCAAAAATGTCAGTCAAGGGTCCGATCTGTCCGCCGCAATGTTGCAGTACCCCAAAAAAAATCGCAGATCGCCGCCATTACGCGTTAAAAAAAAAACAACAAAAATGACAAAAATCTTTCCCTTTGTTAGTAAACGCGATAACTTTTGCGCAAACCAATCAAAATACGCTTTTTGCGATTTTTTTACCAAACATAGGTAGCATAAAACAAATTGGCCGAAAATGTTAAAAAATTTTGATTTTTACATTTTTTTTGGGGGGAATTTCATATAAAAAAATGTAAAAAATATTGCTATTTTTGCAAAATTGTCGCTCTTTTTTTGATTATAGCGCATGATCAAAAAATCGCACAGGTGAACAAATACCACCAAAAGAAAGCTCTGTTTGTGGGAAAAAAAGGACGCCAAATTAGTTTAGATACAGCGTCGCACGACCGCGCAATTGTCCGTTAAAGTCACGCAGTGCCTAATCGCAAAATACCCCCTGGTCAGGAAGGGGGTAAAATCTTCCGGGGCTTAAGTGGGTAATTTATTTTTCTTGACAGGTACTCTTGTGGAGGGATCTGGGGTCTAAAAGACCCCAAACCCCTCCTCTGCACTTAAAAGCATTCAAAACGTCAAGTTTGGCTGTTTTGAATGCTGTCATTTTTCTAATCTGGCGCCAGTACCCGGAAGTGATGTCATGACATCACTTCTGGGTTTTTGCATGGAGACCCGATCAGAGCCAAATGCAGCTTTGATCAGGTCTTCGGCGGCCGTGCAGGCTGGTTGCCCGGGTCTCCCAGTGGGACGGGAGACCCGGGCAAGCCGTGGAAGGCGGCGGGAGGGGATGTCCCCTCCCGCTCCTTGTAATGACAGCCGAGCGGCTTCTCAGCCGCATCGGTTGTCATTACAAGACAGCCGACCTTTGGCTATGGACGCCGGTACCGGGGTGATGCCTCTAGCTGCAGGCATCACTTCGGTACAAGCACTTTCCGAAATATCGGTAATATCGGTAAATTCCGGGGCCAATTCCGATATAACGGGGAAAGTGCATATCGGCCCTCAATATATCGGCTTTGCCGATAATCGGTCGATCCCTAATACATAGTTACTATGGTCCAAGCAGGACCAATGTAACTATGTAAAAAAAGCCACACCAGAAATTCAGATTTAAATACATATTTTGCATTCCCATACTTTTAATATAAGCATAAACTTTTTTTGAATGTTGGGGCATGGAATTTTCGAAAGAAGTTACAGGGCTTTGGTCTAAGGCTGAAAATCATTGCTCTAGCTCACATCTTTTTTTTATAGGACTTGGTCAAAAGTAAATTAGTCTTCAGTGCCCTCTAGTGTGCACATAGTATATGACATCCTAACATAAATCGTGAGCTGCATTTCTGAGACTTAAAAAACAACATACAGAATAGTATGTCATTTGAAGAAACATGCAGCGATAATGCTTAGTAAACTACAGTTCTGATTAAGAACAATAAACTATACAAGAGAAACTCAACTGATATTTTATTCTCAAGCAAGGCCTCAAAAATAAAGCCTCAAGTTACTGAATGGGATGCCTCTATGCTATGCACTGAAGCAGGAGGGGTGAGTTCTTTTTCTATTTAACATATACCAGCTGTAATGATAAAATGTAAGATTGGGCTATATATTACTCCCAATTGTTCCATCACTGTCATATATGTATACTTACAACATCAAAGTATAAGGAAGCAATGGTGTTATAGAGGGAGGAGCTAAAGGTGGCAAAGAACTGAGAATAAGACTGAAGATATAATAAAGATACAATAAAGACACAAGGTGCGTTGGCTGTGAAGAGGAAAAATAGACAAGCGGGCAACCCAAGAAAGAGCTAAGCCAGAATAAAAGAAATAATAATAGAAAAAAAAAAGAAAACAAAAAATTAAAGGGAAAGCCACCAAAGCTAGTGGAGCAGCAAAATCCCCTAAAATCAGTGTCAGTCCCAGTTTCAGCTAGGCCTGATGGAGGGAGGAGCCTGCTAATGGAGCTGATCCCGACGGCCTGCTGAGTCTCTGAGCCACCGCCCAGAGAGATGTGAGGGAATGCTCTCTCACCTAGCCTCGATGCCTGCCTAGCTGGATCCCGCTGCCCCCCCACCCACCCCGCTACCCGGAGGCCCCGACCCGGTCCTGGTTGCCGACCCCCCCTGAGGCTTGGAGGAGGGAGAACGAGCACCCTGGGTCCCTCCGGGAGACTGGAATCGGCTGTGTATTGGAGAGGTGGCCGCCGAGTGCAGGAGCTGCTGAGAAGCTGGGAGAGCCGGCGTCCAGGATCAGGAGAGAAGGTTTGATTGGAGTGAACACCGTCGAGGGGCCAGTGCTGGAGGGATCCAGTCTGGAGAGACCCAGCAACATTGGATATCGTAATCATCCCCACCATACCACTCTACAAGGGACGCCACAGATTAGCCGAAGGGGACTGGTGAGAGGGGAAACCCCCCAGAATTTTCATATGAACGATATCAAAACAGTCTTTCTTAAAAATACTATCATCATTTTGGAGTGTATAAATTAAGAGCTAATGTGACTGTGATGGAAAAATGGTGTGGGACCCTGCTTGCTTGAGTGCGAGAGAAACCCCCAGAGAGGTTGTACGTTTATTTTTTAACATCAGCTCTTCTTAAAAAGCACTGTCTTATTATCATCTATGAGTATGTAGCTTAATAGAACAGAGGGACTAATCTGAAAAAAGTGCGGGACTATGCTTATTTAAGCGAGAGGGGAAATCCCCTAGAACCCCCCTGCGTTGGATCATAAAATCAACCTTCCTTGAAGCACTGTTAAATTATCACCCAGGAGTATATAGCTTAAAGAGTCAATGAGACTGTTGAGAAAAAATGTGCGGGACTCTGTTTACCAAAGTATGAGGGGAAACCCCTATAGAATTGCACTACATTTGATCTCATTCCTAGTCCTTCGTGAAAGTATCAGTATACTTTCATCTATGAGTTTATAGGTTAATGAGTCAGAGGGATGGTTCTGAAAATTGTGCGGGACGCTGCTTACTTATGGTAGAGGGGAAACCCCCCAGGATTCTATTCCACATGATCTCAATATCAGCCCTCCTTGAAAGTACTGCTGGATTATCTTTCATGAGTGTATAGCTTAAGAATTGTCGGGACTGTTTGGAAAAAATGTGTGGGACTCTGCTTACTTATATAACTTAAGAGCTAATGTGACTGTGATGGAAAAGTGGTGTGGGACCCTGCTTGCTTGAGTGCGAGGGAAACCCCCCAGAGAGGTTGTACGTTTATTTCTCAACATTAGCTCTTCTTAAAAAGCACTGTCTTATTATCATCTATGAGCATGCAGTTTAATAGAACAGAGGGACTTATCTGAAAATAGTGCGGGACTATGCTTATTTAAGCGAGAGGGGAAATCCCCTAGAACCCCCCTGCGTTGGATCCTAAAATCAGCCTTCCTTGAAGCACTGTTAAATTATCACCCAGGAGTATATAGCTTAAGAGTCAACGAGACTGTTGAGAAAAAATGTGCGGGAATCTGTTTACCAAAGTATGAGGGGAAACCCCTATAGAATTGCACTACACCTGATCTCATTCCCAGACCTTTGTGAAAGCATCTGTATATTTTCATCTATGAGTTTACAGTTTAATGATTCAGGGGGATGGTTCTGAAAATTGTGCGGGACACTGCTTACCTATGGTAGAGGGGAAACCCCCCAGGACTTATTGCACAGGATTTCAATATCAGCCCTCCTTGGAAGTACTGCTAGATTATCTTTCATGAGTGTATAGCTTAAGAATTGTCGGGACTGTTTGGAAAAAATGTGTGGGACTCTGCTTACTTAGGGAGGGGGGAAACCCCCTAGAATCCTCCTTCATTGGATATAATATACCGGCCCTCTCTGAAAGCAAAGACATATTGTCATCTATGAGTATAAGGCTTAAGAGAAGGTGGGTTTGTGTTGAAAAGGTTCGGGACTCTGCCTGTTTGAATAAGAGGGGAAACCCCCCAGAATTCCTATATGACCAATCTCAAATACTAGCTTTCTTAGAAAGCACTGCTACAGTATTTATTTACGAGTGTATGCTTAGGAGCCAGTTGAACGGCCCTGGAAAAAGTGCGAGACTCTACTCACTTGGGTGAGTGCGGAGGCCCCTCAGATCTTGCTTGCGCGCATTGAGAGATGTGCGGGAGTCTGAGTGCTTGAGTGAGAGGGGAAACCACCAGGGTTTTCATACGTTTGATTTCAACAAACTGCTTCCCCTGGTAGCACAGCTATATTATCATGCGTGAGTCTATAGCTTAAGAACTAGGGAGACTGTCGTGCAAAAAGTGTGGGACCTCTCTTACCTGAATCACTGAATGATATATATGATATTTAGTTCATACTGAGACATAAGAGGAAGCTATACTGAGGGCTTATTCCCCAGAGCCGAATCCACAATGAGAGGTAAACCGGCAAAGGAAGTGGCAGGGAAACCTCCAAAAACTACAGCAAGCCCAGGAACAATTAAAAAATACATGACATCTGAGGGAAAAGATCAAAACACACAGCAAGAGGATCAACCGGTTGTTAGACCCAAACAAAATACAGAGGGAACCAAGAAAATTAAGAATCAAAAGCATATAGGAGTAAGTGGAGAAGAAAGCCTACAAGTGTCAAGAGAAAGCAGTATAACAATAGAGGATGGAGACATGAATAGAGAAGAGAAATTTAATGAAAAAGATTATCCACCATCAAAATCAGAAATGCGGGAAATGTTTGCCAGCCTTGAAAGATCCATCAAAGCCGAGATGGCTACCTTACACGTCGACTTTGGGCATATTCTGGGCAGAGTAGAAGAAATAGAAGAGAAGGTGGAGTCCCAAGGAAAAGAACTAAAAAATCTAAAAGAACAAATGAGAAAAATGAAAATGGAGCAGAGAAATATGTTATACAAAATCGAAGATCAGGAGAATAGAAATCGTAGAAAAAATCTGAGAATAAGAGGATTACCAGAGAAAGGGCCAACAGAAAAATTAGAAGAAACCCTGGAGAAGTTATTTAACCCTCTGCTGGGAAAGGCGACCACAGATAAAATTGAGTTTGAGAGAATTCATAGGTTGCGTAAACCAACCAATCTACCAAAAGAGAAAACAAGAGATGTGATTGCAAGATTCCATAAATACGAGACAAGGGCCCAGATCTGGGAGAAAATGAGAAGTAGACCGGAATTAAAATATGACGGGGAGGACATTCAGATTTTCCCAGACCTGGCAAAAGAGACAATTAACAGAAAACGCATTCTTAGACCAATGGTAGAAATATTAAAGAAAAAAGATATACAATACTTTTGGAACTT
This sequence comes from Pelophylax lessonae, assembly GCF_965119305.1. Classification (NCBI taxonomy): domain Eukaryota; kingdom Metazoa; phylum Chordata; class Amphibia; order Anura; family Ranidae; genus Pelophylax; species Pelophylax lessonae. The sequence goes on along the minus strand of NC_138768.1, from coordinate 327,724,385 downwards.
CCCTGCAGGCTTAGGAGTGAGAAGAGATGGGAGGACAGTACTACTTAGATACCCAGAGGAAACCAAAGACTTTTGTGAAGCAGTAAAAATCCCACTCATAGATATTCCAGGCTGGACAGACCAGGAGTGCCCAGAGGAAGAAGTTGATGAAGGAGAATTGAATCAGTGGAAACAGAAGAAAAAGATGAAAACAAAAGGATGAAAAGGGACTGGGGGGACCGGGGGGATTGGGGGAGGGGGGAGGGCTGGCGGAAGAAGGGGAGGAGGGGAGGAGGAGCAAGTAAGAATAAAAACAGGTGGCCCTATGGAGATCAGCGGGCCGTCACCATTAGACCCTACGGTAGGGAAGATGGGAGGGAACGGTGACCACTAGCAGAGCTCGACCTCGGCCACAAGTCGATTGGAAAGGGAGGAAGGAGAATCGACAACCCTGATGGAGGGACCGGGAATAGTTGGGGGAGGGGAGGGTAGGGGTGGGAAGAGGAAAGGGGAAGAAAGAGGGAAAAAGAAGTCAATAGATCAAAACGTCTCCTATAAGAAAATACAAGAATTAAGAGAACCCAAAAGACAAGAAAAATCAGAGGGATTAATGCCATCTCTTAGGGATCCCTGGTGTTGGTTGAACAGTTTTTTATGGCCACCTTAGAGTTGAAGAGATGATAGAGAAAGACAGTAATGAAGATTAAGAAACAATGGTTATAGTTAACATATTATCTTACAATGTCCGAGGTTTAAACTCTCCAGAAAAAAGAAAAAAAATTTTAAAAGAAATTAGTTATTTGAAGGCAGATCTGACATTCTTACAGGAGACTCATTTATCTCATGCAACTAATATTAGATTATATTCTAAGAGCCATCCTACCTGGTATTACGCGGACTCACCCGGGAGGAAGTCCAAGGGAGTAGCCATTGGCATCTCTAGGGACCTTGGATTTGCTCTCGAGTCGAGAATGGTAGACCCAGAGGGAAGATACCTCTTTCTAAGAGGAAAAATAGGAGATGAAGATTTGACCCTAGTAAATATATATAGCCCTAATGAGAGACAAGTAGACTTCCTAGGTAAAGTACTGGGAAAATTAATGGAGTTTAAAAAAGGAGGAGTCATACTGGCAGGGGACCTCAATCTCTGCCTCGACCCTAAAGTAGATACCACATCAAAAACCCTACGGATAAATAAAGTACAGGCAAAGAAAATAAAGGAAAAATTATTTACAAATCAACTGGCAGATATTTGGAGAATTCTCCATCCGAAAGATAGAGATTATACATGTTACTCAAGTGTACATGGAACATACTCAAGATTGGATTATATACTAATCGAACATAGGTGGATCGAAAGGGTAAGCGAGGCTGAGATTGGGGTCAAGACTTGGTCGGACCATACCCCCATTATGGTAAAAATAAAAATGGCGAAAGAGCGGCCTAGGATGGATGCTTGGAAAATAAATGAGGAGATTTTTGGAGATAAAAAGTGGGAAAAAGAAATAGTGAAAGAGTTGGAATTCTATTTTCAAATAAACGATACAAAAGATGCACCAAAAGACATGGTATGGGAAGCTCATAAGGCTTATATGAGGGGCATATTTATCTCAAAGGGGACCCAAAGGAAAAAAGAAAGAATAAAAGATAAGATTAGGCTAATGACAGAAGTACATCAATTAGAGCAAAAACATAAAAATACACAAGATATATTAATAAATAATTTACTTGAGGTGAAGAGAGAAGAATTGAAAGATCTACTAGAACAGGAAATAAAGCAGGAAATGAAAAGATGCATAAAAGAAAAATACATTGAAAGTAATAAGGTTGGGAAAAACCTAGCAAAAATCCTGAAAAAGAAGAAAGGAAAACATTTTGTAGATAAAATTAAAAATAAAAATGGGGAAATAATTCAAACAACGACAGGAATAGCCAAAGAATTCCAAAACTACTACGCAAATCTGTATGCAGTAAAGAAAGGTGAGATACAGGGGAATGAAACAGAAAGGAGGGAGAAAATCAAAAAATACCTTGTAGACGCAGGATTGACAAAGATAGATGAGGAAAAGTTAACATTCCTAGAAAGACCAATCTCAGAACAAGAAATAGAGAGAGCTATTAAAGAAACGAGTCTAGGTAAAAGCCCAGGACCGGATGGGTTTACCATAGGTTATTATAAAAAATTTAAGGACATTTTAATCCCAAGATTTAAAGAATATATAAACGGAATAGGGACTCAGTACGAGATGAGTAGAGAGGCCCTGTCAGCATCAATCACAGTTATACGGAAAGAGGGAAAAGACCCGGTACTATGTTCTAGTTTTAGACCCATCTCCCTACTTAATGTTGATACTAAATTATTCACAAAAATTTTGGCCACTAGAATGAAGAACCTAATGGGGGAGTGGATACACAATGATCAAGTAGGATTCATCCCGGGGAGACAGGGACGGGACAATGGGATAAAAACTATACTGTTGATAGACCATATGGTAAAAAGCAGAGCTCCCAGTCTACTTCTGTCAATAGATGCGGAAAAAGCATTTGACAGGGTAGACTGGGAGTTCATGATAAACACCCTAGTGGAGTTGGGAATAAAGCCTAGAATGTTAGCCTGGATCAAAACTTTGTATAATCAACCAACTGCAAAGGTAAAGGTCAATGGAACTTTGTCAGACTCGTTTAAAATGCTCAATGGAACAAGACAAGGATGTCCCTTGTCTCCGATGTTATTTGTCTTATCTTTGGAATCACTACTGGCAACTATTAGAAATAGTGTGGACATCGGGGGCATAAAGGTGGGACAAGTGGAGCATAAGGTATCTGCCTTTGCAGATGATATCCTGCTTTACATAAGTAATCCGAGGATTACTTTGCCCAACATAATTAAAATAATGAAACAATATGGAGAACTATCCAATTTAAAAATTAATCAAAAAAAATCAGAAATATTAAATATTAATATCCCTAAACAAGAAGAGGAGATGTTAAAAAAAGAATTTCAGTTCAACTGGAGAAAAGATGAGATTAAATACTTAGGGATAAAATTAACCCCAACTCCAGAAAAACTCTACAAAACAAATTTTCTAGAACTTCTGAATGAAGTAAGATCAGAATTAAATAGATTATCTCCGAGAATTTTTTCCTGGATAGGGAGAATAAATACGATAAAAATGATAATCCTGCCAAAAATTATATATAAATTCCAGATGATTCCGATTTCATTACCTCAAGTATTTTTTAAAACACTGAAAAGATTAATATCCCGCTTTATTTGGAAATACAAAAAGCCAAGGGTAAAGTACACTACACTATGTAAAGGTAAGGGACAAGGGGGACTAGCCCTACCCGACTTTAAAAATTATTATTTTGCAGCAATACTCACAAGGGTGATAGAATGGACAAAAAAAAAATAATGATAGAAATTGGGTGGTAATAGAAAGCACGATGAGTGGTACACACCTAGCAAAAGTTATATGGATACCTGAGAGGTTTAGAAATCTGGACACTAACACGCATATAATCACAAGACATGCTATTAAGGTTTGGGATAATATACATAAAAAAGAAAATTGGAAACACAATTCACCACTGATCCCGTTACAGGGCACAACATTTTTTGCACCAGGGGAAGAGAAGGAATTGGGTAAATGGATAGAAGAAGGAGAAGCACAATTAGGGGATATAGTAGAGAAGGGGAAAATTATAACCTTGGCGGAGCTGAAACAAAGGAAAGAAAACTGGAAGATAAATGAGTGGAGGTATATCCAACTAAAGCACTTCACATTGTCACTACCGCAGCCATTGAGAGATAAAAACGACCTCCGCCCTCTTGAGCAATTATGTCTTAAAGATAAGATAATAAACAATATTTCGAATGTGTATAAAATACTATTAACAATAACAAAAGAGAGAGGAATAACATTAAAAGAAAAATGGGAAAGAGACCTCGGCCCGTGTAGTAACAACAAACAGTGGGATAAGAGCCTTCAATTAGTACATAAATCCGCGATAGACACCAACACGGAGGAGATGAACTATAAATTGATCACAAGGTGGTACAACACTCCTGATAAGATGGGAAGAATTCAGGTAGAGAGTTCAAGACTTTGCTGGAGGGGATGTCAGATGGTAGGGACTATAGCCCATATATGGTGGGAGTGCCCAAAAATTAAAGTATTCTGGAGTGAAGTTATAGAATTAATGAGTAAAATTACTAAAATAGATATTCCCTTGGATCCTTGGAAATGCATGTTTCATGGAACCCATATGTCAGTGAAACAATATAAAAAAACATTACTCCCTCACTTATTAAACTCAGCTAAGAGCTTGATTCCCTTTAATTGGCAAAAAGAAGAGGCCCCCTCCAGGAAAGAATGGCTGTTAAAAGTAGAGAAAATAAGAAAGTTGGAGCAGCTGAGGACCTGGGAGGAGGAAGAACAGGGGAATGAAGAGGAGATTTGGGATGAGTGGCAAGAGTTTAAGGACACAAGGGAATACAGAGAAATAATAGGAGTCGAATGATAAGAAGAGATGGGGGGGGGGGGAGGGATAAGGAAGGGAGGGGGGGAAAAAAAAGGGATAAAAGGTAATATGTGTAAAATGTATATGAAAAAATTCTCCAGCGATTGGAGTGTTGTAAATAATTTTTTACCTGGAAAATTTAATAAAGAAATATAAAAACAAAATCAGTGTCAGTCCAGGAACAACAAAAAAAATATATGTCACAGCAGTGGCAAGCAGATAGTGGAAAACCAGCAAGGAAACCAGGGACAGGAGAGTGTAAAAGTAAACAGAACAGATCATCGGTGGAGACAAACTTATCGAGAATAGATCTAAAGAATGTTAGTGACATTGAAACTGGAGGTATGGAAGAACAAATTTTAAAAACCCAACTTCCTACAAAGTTAGAAATGGCGGATATGTTCGCAAAATTAGAAAACTCCTTAAAAACGGACATAGCATCAATACAGAGAGGTGGGCCAGATATTAACAAGAGTGGAAGACACTGAAAGGAGGTTGGACACCCACATACAAGTGGTAAAAGAGTTAAAGGATGAAATTAAACAACTTCAAAAGAAACAGAGGATTTTGGCGTATTAATTGGAAAATCAAGAAAATAGGAATAGAAGGAAGAACCTAAGAATCTGTGGCCTACCAGAAGCAACACAGTAAGAAGATCTCACCGAAATAATGAAAAAATATTTAACCCAATGTTAGGAAGATCAAGATCTGATCCATTGAAAATAGAAAGGGTGCGTAGGATTAGGAGACCACAAGGGGTATCAACGGAAAGCCCAAGAGGCATAATAGTGAGGTTCCACTATTATGAGGAAAAAGCACACATATGGACATATTTAAAGAGAAGATCAGCATTAAACTATGAGAGTGTTATTCTCCTGATATATGCAGATTTATCATGTAAAATGATAGCGAAAAGGAGGTACCTTAAACCTCTAATGGAAGAGATATGTAAACAAAATATTTAGTATAACTGGAATCTTCCTGCGTGCCTAGTAGGCCGAAAAGATGGACATTCAGTTAAGTTAAGATTCCCGGAGGAGCTACAAGATTTCTGCCACAAACTTGAGTTACCTGTGCCAGATATCCCTGGGTGGTCAGAAACAAAGATAGGAAGATCAAGATGTCCAATGGCAACTGATACCAAAAAAAGAGATGAAGAAATAATAAAAATGCAGAAGAGGAGAAGACAGAAACTGATGGGGAGACTGTACAGTTGGGGGGGGGGGGCATGGGAGGAGTAATTAAGGAAGTAATTAAGGGGAAGGTTAAGCTCTAATGTATAAGATCACAAATGATAGAGTGGGAAGGGGAGGGGGTGGGAGGAGACAGAGGGTGGGGGGGAAGGGTTGGGATGGGGGTGGGTGGATAAGGAGAAGATCGTATCGTGCTTGACACCTGAAAATCTCTTATTGAATACACTCCCCATCTAGCCCCAGTTGTACGTATCAATTTTGCCCCAAAAGGTTAATATACCTCCCCAGCCCTGACTGAGGGTGGGGCAGGGGAGGAGAGGAATAAGGAATAGGAAGAAAATAAAAGAAAGATAAATAAGATGCATACAATAAGATTCCTGACTTATAATGTAAGAGGGCTAAATACACCACTAAAAAGGCATAAAATATTGAAAGAAATTAAACAATACTCTGCAAATAAAGTTTTTCTACAGGAAACACATATATCTCAGGATATGTTAGATCATACTCTAAACATCACCCGACATGGTATTATGGGGACTCCACAACAAGAAGAGCAAAAGGAGTAGCAATAGAAGTAGCAAAAGAAACACTAGTTTCTAGTTTCTAGTTCCTACTAGAAGATAGGAAGAAAGGGCCGGTATATATTTTTAAAGGGGAAACTCCATGAAATGGAATGTACACTGGCTAATATATGCTGCCCTAATAGAGATCCATCAGGTTATCTGAAAGATATATTGGATAGGCGAAGGGTAAATTAATTGTAGGTGGAGATTTGAACTTCTGCATGGATCCGAAGATAGACCCTATTTCTCATGCACTGGGGATTGGGAAACATCAATTAACCACTTAAGCCCCAGCCCTATTTCGGACACTTTTTGTTTACAAGTTAAAACCAGTATTTTTTCCTAGAAAACTACTTAGAACCCCCAAACATTATATATATTTGTTTAGCAAAGACTCTGGAGAATAAAATGTCGGTCATTGCAAAATTTTTTGTCACGCGGTATTTGCGCAGCGGTCTTTAAAACGTAATTTTTTTGGGAAAAAATTGAAAAATCACATTTCACTGCATTTAAAAAATACTAAACAGTAAAGTTAGCCCATTTTTTTTGTATATTGTGAAAGATGATGTCACGCCGAGTAAATAGATACCCAACATGTTACGGTTTAAAATTGCGCCCCCCCCCCATGGGATGGCGACAAACTACGGTCAATAGAGATCTCAATCTGCGACGCTTTAAATTTATTTAACGGTTACCAGTTTAGAGTTAGAGTGTAGCTCTTTTTTTAAATTCTTGCCCACGCTCTGGCGATCGCGGCGATACCTCACATGTGTGGTTTGAACAGCTATTTCATTCGCGGCTCGACTTGCGTATACGTTTTTTTTTGTGCGCGAGCTAACGGTGACGGGGGCGGCTAATTTTTTTTTTCCCTATTTATTTTTTCTTTTTTTTTAACTTTATTACAGGTTTTTTAAAAAAAAAAAAATCTGATCACTTTTATTGCTGTCACAAGCAATGTAAACATCCCTTGTGACACCAATATGTAGTGACAGGTACACTTTATGGAGGGATCGAGGGTCTAAAAGACCCTAGACCCCTCCACTACACTTCCCTGTATGCAAACCGCTGAAAACAGCATTTTTGCATACAGCCGTTTTTCAAATCTGACGCCTTTTGCAGCACAGTAACCCGGAAGTGACGTTATGGACGCCGCCTCCGGGTTACGTCATCGGAGACCTGATCTATGCCATTTCCGGCATTCATCAGGACTCCATCCAGCCGGCGGACGTGCCGGCTGGGTGCTCGGGGCTCCCGGTGGGACGGGAGCCCCGAGCAAAGCCACTGAAGGCGGCGGGAGGGGGGGGACGTCCCCTCCCGCTCACCCGGGTAACGATCGAGCGGCTCCCGAGCCGCATCGGTCGTTACAGACGGAAAGCCGACCGTCGGCTTCATACCACGGTACCGGGATGATGCCTCTAGCTAGAGACATCATCCCAGTATAACCCCGCAAAGTTACCTGACGTACCGGTACGTTGATATGCGGTAAGTGGTTAAGGGCGGTTGGGAAGAAATATTGGTTGAACACAGATTGTTAGATTCAGTAGTAAAAATTTCTATAGAAATTATATCAATATCAGACCACGCCCCAGTAGCAATGGAATTAAAATGATAGGATAAGGAAGATAAAAAAGCATGCGGAGATTAAATGAAGAACTGATACAAAATAAAGAAACTGAGGAAAAAATAAGAAAGAACTAGAACAGTTTTGCAGCTTAATGAAACTCTGGAGGTATCAGAAGCCACAGTATGAGAGGCCCATAAAGCGTATGTTAGAGGTCTATTGATTTTGATAGGGGCCAACAGAAAAAAAGGAAAGGATAAAACATAGAGTAATATCAGAAATATATGGATTGGAACAACGGCATAAAAAGAAAATGGATAAAGAAGTGCACCACGCTTTAGTATTAAAAAGGGAAGAACTAAAAGACGTAATGGAACAAGAAACAAGACAGGTATTTAATAGAATGGCAAAAGATAGATACAAATGGGGAAATAATCTGAGAAAACACCTAGTAAGAATACTAAAAAAGAAAAAAATGTATACATTTCATTGGGAAAATTAAAATTGAAAAAGGGGAGATAGTATACTCGACAACTGTAATAGCAGAGGTTTTCCACAGCTACTATAGTGCCTTATATGCAGTGAGACAAAAAGGGGCACAAGAGGAGGAGTTAAGAAGAACTTGAAAAATACAAGATTACATAAGGGAAGCAAATCTGCCTAAACTCTCAGTGGATAAATTACTAATTTTAGAAGAACCAATAACAAACGAGGAGATTACTTTTGCTCTTAAAAATACAGTTACAGGTAAGAGCCCAGGACAGAATGGACTCACAATATACTATTATAAATAATTCAGAGAGAAATTAGTACCAAAATTAAGTACATATATGAATACACTTGGTGAAGGAAAATAAATGAGGAAAGAATTACTGCAGGCACATGTTACAATAATACCCAAGGAAGGGAAAGATAGAACATTGTGTTCCAGCTATAGACCAATAGCATTATTAAATGTAGATACAAAATTTTATGTGGAAGTATTAGCTGCTAGATTGAAAAAAACTGAAGCCTGAATGGATCCATACAGATCAGACAGAGTTTATTCCAGGGAGGGAAGGTAAAGATAATGGGACAAGAACAATTTTGCTGTTGAACAAAATGAAAGATAATAAGTCTCCAGCACTACTTCTGTCAATAGATGCAGAAAAGGCATTTGGCAGTTGACTGGGGGTTTATGATGAGAACAAAAGAGTACATGGGAGTAGGACCCAAGATGATAAGGTGGATTAAAGCACTATATAACCATCCAACCGCGTCAATGAAAGTGAATGGGAGTCTGTCGCCAACATTTGAAATGTATAATGGGACAAGACAAGGGAGCCCCCCCCCCCTTCTGTTTGTTCTATCATTAGAGCCACTATTGGCAACTATAAGAAACAACTCAGGCATAGAAGGGGTGAAGATTGGAGGAGAGGAGTATCAAATAGCAGCATACGCCATTGATGTCCTGTTCTATATAACAAACCCTAGAATAATGTTACCCAATTTAATAAAAGAATTAAAACGATATAGAAAGTTATCCAACTTGAAAATCAATCAAGTAAAGTCTGAAAGCTTAAATATAAGTCTGAGTAAAAAAGAAGAACAAGTCTTGCAGGGAGAGTTTCCTTTTGCTTGGGTGAAATCAGAGTTAAAATACCTGGGGGTAAAGTTGACACCGTCTGTAAAGAAGTTGTATCAAGTAAACTATTTTCCACTATTAAATGAGATCAAAGCAGAATTTAAAAAGATAGCCATAAGGTCACTTTCTTGGGTAGGGCGAATAAATATAATAAAGATGGTAATAGTACCTAAGATCTTATATAAATTCCAGATGGTGCCAATAGAACTACCCCACAAATTATTTTTTTCCGGGTAAAGGTACACAATTTGGGAATACGCAGTTAAAACGATATTATATATATAAAAAAAAAAAAATGGAATTATAAGTTAACTTCAGGACTTAAAGCACAGAGAAGAATTTGGGAAGTTGAATAAATGGATGTACTTACAGCTAAAGCATTTTGTGGCATCACTACCACAACCTATTAGATCAGAAAAGGACCTGAATCCACTGGAAAAGCTGTGTTATTCACAGAGAAAGGTGAAACACTGTATAGCACAGATATTTAGGATCCTCACGGATTTGGCTGATCCAAAAGTACCTCCATTCGTTGGAAAATGGGAAAGGGAAATAGGAGCACAGTTAACGGAACAAGTGGGTAAAATACTGAGAGCTGTATACAGTTATTCTGAGGATATAAATACCATAGGAATGAATTATAAGTGCCTTGCAAAGGTATCTCACAAAAGTGAGTACACCCCTCACATTTTTGTAAATATTTTATTATATCTTTTCATGTGACAACACTGAAGAAATGACACTTTGGGCCTAATTCAGTATAAGTTTGGAGTAGAGCTGCTCACTTCTCCAGAAATAACTCCAGCCTAAACTCATTGCATCCTAATTAGGTAAGTGGCTGGAGTTAAACCATCAACTAGATGCTTTAATGAATTCAGAGTTGGAGTTAACTTAGACTGAATTCGGGTTTGGAGTTAACTTAGGCTGAATTTGAGTTTGGAGTTAGCCAAATTCCCTTTGTGTTTTTCATAAAAGGAAATTTGTCTATTCTGAATCACTATAACACAGCAATGTCATTTATTATGGTTTATTTTAATTTTAAGGTATAGTTATGTATCTTATGTGTTTTAACCTTTAGATTTTCTAATAGCAGACTACACAGCTGTCTAATTAGCAGTCTTCATTCTTTATTCATCTGAAACTTTCAGGCATATCTGATCGTATTCAGCACTTTGGTGTAGTGGGCTAAGCTCACAGCCAAAGATTGCCAGGTCATGAGTTCAAGGCCCAACCATGATAACACCCTGTGTGCCATAATTTTTTTTGGCCATATAGTAATACATTGGCTACATCACCTAAAATTGCATGTCAATGGCCTTGTATATTCAAGAAGCAAACATGCTTATGTGCAGGGTGCAATTATGCATTTGCCAAGTTTCAGTATTTATTTATAGCTGTCTAAAATTTAAGAAGGTGATGGCACACTTGGGATTTGAACTCATGCTCTCAGTGTTTATTGCCAGGAACACTAACCACTAAACCATTGAGCTGAGCATGATTACCCCTGGAATATTTATTCCCATGTTTCAATAGTTAACCACTTCCTTACAGGGCAGTTACACCCCTTCCTGCCCAGGCCAATTTTCAGCTTTTTATACTGTTGCATTTTGAATGACAATTGTGCGGTCATGCAACCCTGTACCTAACACAAATGTATGACAGTATTTTCTTTTTTTTTCTTTTGGTGGTATTTGATCACTGCAAGGTTTTTTATCTATTGGCAAAAAGAAGACCTAAATGTTTGACCCCTAAAATAATGTGTTTTTGTTTATGTAATAAAATTTGGTAAATCAATATGTTTTTTGTTGCACTGACGAGCATTGATGAGGCTGCGCTGGCAGGCACTGATGAGACACTAATATGCAGCACTGATAGATAGATAGGTGGCACTGATATGCAGCATTGATGGGCATTGATAGGTGGCACTGATGGGCAATGATTGGCACTGGTGGGCAGCACTGAAAGATGGTAATGATGGGCAGCACTGATGAGGAGGGCACTAACAGGTTCCCTGAGCACTGATTGGCATCAATGGTGGCATGGGTGGGCATCCCTGGTGGCTCTAGTGGCATCCCCCAAGGGTCTGCACTGGTAATCAATGCTCTGATTACAAGCACAGACCCCCCCCCCCCCCCCCACACACACACACACACTTACTTTGCATATGAATGCCATTTCTTCACAGCTGAAAGTGGCCCTCACCATGATTAGCCAGTTGATAGTGACCACTTGCTGGAATGTGTGCAAGCCAATTTGGTGTAATTTCTGGTCCAGGGCGAACGCCAATGTGCCATTTGCAATTTATTGTAAAGAGATTTTGCTTTATTTTAAAAATGGCGCACACAGACAACTAAAATGTATTGAAAATGTTTTACCTAGGCCAGTGACGGTAACCCTTAACCACCCCCCCCAAGATGTTTTTGCCCTACATTTCCGAAAATGCTCATGTACTCTGCAGTGTAGGTGAGCATCATGGGAAATGTTACAAAACACCTGTGTTGCCAAGGTTCATCATCACTTACCTAAGCCAACTAAAAAGGTGAGTGAGCGCTGTAGCAATCTTTTATTTAGTAATCATTTTTAGTGATTTTTTTATTAAATGTTTTGGTTACATTCATCCACAGCGACTGAATGGAAATTTTGTATTATTCCTTAATTTATATATTTTTAGCTAAATATATACATGAACACTTTAATTTTTTTCTTACAATTTAGCCCCCCCCCCACACACACACACACACACACCTCCCCCCCCCACACACACACACACACACACACACCTCCCCCCCCACACACACACACACCTCCCCCCCCCACACACACACACCTCCCCCCCCCACACACACACACACACACACACCTCCCCCCCCCACACACACACACCTCCCCCCCCCACACACACACACCTCCCCCCCCCACACACACACACCTCCCCCCCCCACACACACACCTCCCCCCCCACACACACACACACACCTCCCCCCCCACACACACACACACACACACACACACACACACACACACACACACCTCTCCCCCCCCCCACACACACACACACACACACACACACACACACACACCTCTCCCCCCCCCACACACACACCTCCCCCCCCACACACACACACACACACCTCCCCCCCCCACACACACACACACACACACACACACTTCGCTGGAGTAAATGGAGAAACCCTACCCATGTTCATACTGTACTGCCATTGCACACACACAAAAAGTACAAGAAATGGATTACATTCAATAGACAAAAGATATCTGAATTACATCTAGACAAATATGAAGAAAAGAAAAAAACAGGAGCTGTGTACAAATGAATAAGCTTTATTGAACATGTATAAAACATCAGTAATCACTCAAGCAAGCATGTGAAATGTGAAATGTGCAATGCCCCCCCCCCCCCAAATCAAGTAATTTTTATTCAAATTACAGTGTAAAGATACAACATATGATGGATAGATAGAGCTTACAATATCCAAAAGTCAAGCAAAATAAGTTGTAGACACCTTAGTATTAAGCATAAAACATACCCAACATACTTTTATGTTAATTGTTTGCATGAGTCTGCCTTTTCATTTAAATACCATCAAATCAGTAGAACATACAGCTACACAGAGGCATGAAAATAAAAAAAAAACATGTATAGAGTACATAAAGACACACTTTGCAAAAACTATACCAAACAGTTAGAGCATGAAAAGTATTCATCCAACAGAATACACTTACTGCAATATGGATCTTTAGGCATGCCAGCAAACCCCCACCCCAAAAGCAAATTCGGACATAAAGACCTGTGGCCCTTCCACAGGCCAAATGATATGATCTCATACATCCCTTTATATAACCTTGGTTAAACTACACCCACCCAGTATAGGAAACGCCCAGCAAAGTAATTAATTGGGTCTGTTGGTTCCTAAACCAAAATCACCAGTTCACTAATGAATGAGTGTTTGGCTGGCCATCCATGATCCAAGTTTCTTACAAGTCAACACACATAAGAAATGCTTTCAATAATCTCAGCATGAGCACAAAGTGGCTTTTTCATTTAGACTAATGCCTCGTACACACGTACTGATCGTCGGCCGACCGATCGGCCGTCTTTTGTCCAGGACTGTCCTGTCTGTTGAAAACTGCAAAAGACTGCACACAAATTTTGTCGGCCAACAACAGACGACTGCAGAAGTGATGTCATGTGATGGTTAACTTTCCGTGTGTTTTTTCTTTTCTGAGCATGCTCAGTCTTGCAAATCTGCTGATTGTCGGCCGAATTCTGTACTGACTGGCGAACAATCGGCCGTTCTGGTGTTGGCCAACAAAAATTTTAATGCCTGCACGACAGATTCTGTTCGGCCGAAAATGCGATGTCGGCTATCGGAAGCATCATACTAACAAGCCTACAATCGGCCGATCGGTCGTCGGCCGACAGCCGATCATTCGGCCGACGATCAGTACGTGTGTACGGGGCTTACGATTTTCTGAAGACTTTTTCCTTTAGATTTACCAAAACCAGATAATATGAGGTCAAACCTAAACACTTTCAATTTGTATGCAATCTGGCAGGCCCTTGCACTACATAGAAAAGGTAAATCTGAAGGAAAATGTCTTCGGAAAATCTTATAGTGTGTATGGCCATACATGTTCAATTTTTGTTGTACAATTTTCTGATAGATTAACCACAAACCACATAATGTGATGTCAAAGCTAAACAACACTTTCACTTGTATCCAATTAGGCAGGCCTTTGTACTACATACTTGAAGGTAAATTTCAAGAAAATTGGACAGAAAATTGTAAGAAAATTGGATCATGTATGGCCATACACACTATAAGGTTTTCTGAAGACTTTTTCCTTCTGATTTACCTTTTCTATGTAGTGCAAGGGCCTGCCAGATTGCATACAAATTGAAAGTGTTTAGGTTTGACCTCATATTATCTGGTTTTGGTAAATCTAAAGGAAAAAATCTTCAGAAAATCTTATAGTGTGTATGGCCCATTAGTCTAAATGAAAAAGCCACTTTGTGCTCATTCTGAGATTATTGAAAGCATTTCCTATGTGTGTTGACTTGATGTAGTAATTTTTTATATTTATATCTATATATCTTTTTTTGGGTTGTTGAATTCTGAGTTCTGAGGTTGCACTGCATATGTTCAATCAATTTGCAAATTCTCAAGGCCCGTACACACGTACCGATCGTCGTCATACAAACGTCGGCGGACGAAAGATCTGCCGATTGTACGCTTGTTAGTATGGTGCCTCCGACAGCTGTCTGCGCACATTCTGCGGACAAGAGTCTTTCTTGCAAACATAAAAATTTTTGTCTGCGGACACCAGAACGGACGATTGTTCGCCAGTCAGTACAGAAATCAGCCGACAGACCGCAGATTTGCAAGACTGGGCATGCTCAGAAAAGAAAAAACACAGGGAAAGTTAACCATTACATGACATCACTTCTGCAGTCAGCTGAAGTCGGCGGACAAAATTCTTGTGCTGTCTTTGCACTTTTCAACAGACACTGACATCCCGGGGAGAAAAGACGAACGTTTGTATGACGACGATCGGTACGTGTGTACGGGGCTTTAGATTTGCAAGCTCAAACACTGCTATTTTTCAGAGTGTAATGTGGCTCTATATAGGAAGCAACACTAATATGGCTCCCCACTCAACAAATATAATAATTTCACACATATACAATGTTTTATTTTTGGGGTGTTGCTTGTCATATATAACAACAGACAGTTGTAGGTAGTTCAGGGATTTGAACACCCAAATACATTGTTGCAAGGCAGCTGTGCTAACCACTTGGATATTTTGGTCAGTTTATTTAATCAAGCTCAAGCTCAATACATATTTGCAACATTTTTGCAAAACACAATTTACACAAACATAATCACTTTGTTACATGTATTTAATAATATATGCCACTGATAGTTTCTTAGCCTATCAATTTAAGTTTAAAATACTAATTTTTCACAGAAATAAATGTTTTAAACACCTATATATAATTTCCAGCATGCAGGATTATTTTTAAAAATTTGTTGATTATATACAGTTTTACTAAACTAGGTTAATTATTTGGGAATTGTGGTCTCTGAGGTTTTTTTTTTTTTTTTTGTTTCTTGTTATCTTTATACCAAGCATACATGCACTGGCACCTTAAGAGCCCATTCACATTGAGGCGACACGACTTCGGGGGGTGACCTGTGAAGTCGCGTGCACCGCTGTGCACCGCGACTTGCAGAGACTTCACATACTGGAAGTCTATGCAAGTCGCTCCGAGGTCGCCCCAAAGTAGTACAGGACCCTTTTTCTAAGTCGGAGTGACTTGTGTCGCTCCTATTAGAACGGGTCCTGTACTACTCAATGGACCGTGACATACCGCGACTTGTCAGGCTGACAAGTCGCCTGACAAGTCGCGCTAATGTGAATGGGCTCTAAAAATTAATATAGTTTGATTAAATTAGTCCATCAAAAAATTTTAATAAATAAAAATTATTTGAGCTTGAATTGGGTCTAAATAGAATATATATATATATATATATATATATCATTTTTTTTTTAAAGTACAAATCACACATGCTTTGAAGAAAATGTCATTAGCTTTAGGTAGTTAAGTGGTTAGCACCGCTGCCTTGCAACAGTGTATTTGGGTGTTCGAATCCCTGAACTACCTACAACTGTATGTTGTTATATATGACAAGCAACACTAATACGGCTTCTCCCCAAAAATGAAACATTGTATATGTGTGAAATTAACATATTTTTGGGGTTGGTTAGATATAGGAAGTAACAATAATATATTGTTTTTTGCATATATATATATATATATATATATATATATATATATACATATGCAAAAAAACATATATTATTGTTACTTTCTATATCTAACCAACCCAAAAATATATTAATTTCACACATATACAATGTTTAATTTTCGGGGAGGAGCCGTGTTAGTGTTCCTTTTCATATATATATATATGTATATATATATATATATATATATATATATATATATATATATATATATACATAGGCAAATCAATAAATAAAAGACATATATATATATATATATATATATATATATATACATATAATTATTTTTTGGGTATCTATATATATATATATGTGTGTGTGTGTTTATATATATATATATATATACATATATATATATACATATATATACATACACACACATATATATATATATATATATATTTTTGTGATTCATATATATATATATATAGACATACATAGATATGTGCAAAAAAAAATTAAAAAAAAAAAATTAAAAAAAAAAAAAATTAAAAAAAAAAAAAATTTTATTAGCGCCGGAATAGCGCCGTTTTACCGCGAATTTGCGGCGGTATTTGCCGCAAATTCAATAAAACTCCCATTAACGTTTTCAAAAACGTTATTTTCAGCCTAGTTTTTGGTTTGGAGCATGCTCACATGAGCTATCTGCCAGAAATTGACTCTGGAGCTATTTTTGCAATTTACACTTTTATTAATATCTTTTTTTCTACTTAACATTTTCACACAGTTTAAAAGCAGTTTAGCTCAAAATCATATAACACATCTTTCCCACACATTTTTTATTTTTTTCCTGCCATATTTTGTGATTTTGAAAAAATTAGTCCACCTTTTAGCTGGACTGTTTTTAAGTCCAGTCCTGACATTAGTTGATCTTAATGAATCTCACAGTTGGCGTTATTTTCCGCCCGCCGCTCTTTGAATACCAATTTCAGACTTAAAAATTCACCGGTTTGCAAAATCCCACCGAAATGCCAATTCTCCGTACTATGAATCAGGCCCTTTGCTACAATGTAAACTAGTGAGTGTACAGCTTGTATAACAGTGTAAATAAAAATTTAATATATAAAAAAAAGAACAACAAACCATACATTACAATAAGGGACTATACAAAAGGTTTTAACAGATAGCATATGAAACATTTTCAAAAGTTTATAAATGAAGACAATTCATATGATATATGACTGACTACATCATCCTAAATTGACAAATCTGTGCAATTAAAGTCCATATAAAAGCGCCGATCAAATGTCGATCAGCAAACCATTTTCAGTCATGCCCCTTGAACAGAAATTGGCCAAATGGCCGGCTTCTGTCGCACCGGCTGCCATACACACGGGCCGAATGTCTGCCCCTTTCTATTAAACCAGCCGATGCCGCCCGATATTTGGCCTCTTTGTAGGGTCCTTTAACCACTTTGCCACTGTTCACTAGAGCTCTACTGCGGCAAAGTGGTTCGTTATCGTCTGGCGGCGTAGACCTACGTCGCCAGACACTCCCCTTTCTCGGCGGCGCGGGTGTGCCGCCGGAGGCTCGCTCCCGCTGTATTCAGTCACAGCGGGAGTCGGGCCAGGGGAGGAGCGGCGGCGATCGCCGCTGCTCTTCCCCGATCGTCGGGGAATCGAGTCTGGAGATCCGCCCGCTTGTGTAAACAGAGCGGGCGGATCTCCTAAGTGACAGGCAGGGTCAGATTGCAGGGTTCAGCATAGCTGAACCTGCGATCTGTCCTTGTGTCACTCAGTCACCTCCCCCCACACATGTCAGTAAGCACCAGGCATACATTAACCCCTCCCTCTCCAATAAAATTAACTCCTTCCCTGCCAGTGTCATTTTTACAGTAACAGTGCATATGTATAGCACTGATTACTGTAGTAATGTCACTGGTACCCCCAAAAGTGTCAAAAATGTCAGTCAAGGGTCCGATCTGTCCGCGGCAATGTCGCAGTCCCGCAAAAAAAATCGCAAATCGCCGCCATTACTCGTTAAAAAAAACACCAAAAATGACAGAAATCTTTCCCTTAGTTAGTAAACGCAATAACTTTTGCGCAAACCAATCAAAATACGCTTATTGTGATTTTTTTTTACCAAACATAGGTAGCAGAAAACAAATTGGCCAAAAATGTAAAAAATTTTGATTTTTACATTTTTTTGGGGGGGAATTTCATATAAAAAAAATGTGAAAAATATTGTTATTTTTTCAAAATTTACGCTCTTTTTTTGTTTATAGCGCAAAAAGTAAAAATCGCACAGGTGATCAAATACCACCAAAAGAAAGCTCTGTTTGTGGGAAAAAAAGGACGTAAATTTTGTTTGGGTATGGCGTTGCATGACCACGCAATTGTCAGTTAAATTCGCACAGTGCCGAATCACAAAAAGTGGCCCAGACGTAAGACAGCAAAATCCTCCAGTGGTAAAGTGGTTAAAGCCCTAAAAAATAGCTTTCCAGTAGGATGGATAAAAATAAATATTACACCTTCGGTACTTAAAAGGATTATTAAATCTCTTTTAGCTTATCATGCGCAGTAGGGACCCGCACCCATAAAGCCGCAAGGCTTCACTGCCGGATTCCCTTACCGGCAGCACCCGACAGCCAACATTGGCTGCAGTGCCGACATCGCTGGACTCCAGGACAGGTAAGTGTCCTAATATTAAAAGTCAGCAGCTACAGTATGTGTACAGTATGTGTAGCTGTTGACTTTTAATTTTTGGAGGGGGTGGAGGGGGAGGCGGAACTCCGCTTTAAGTACAATAAAATAAACATGCCCCAGTAAACTACTTGTTAAACATCGTACCCAAGCATTTAATTATTTTATTGTGCTCAAAAAATGCGGAGGGTTTAAAGCAGGCCCGTCGCGTCAAGGCAGGCAAAACAAGCAATTGCTTGGGGCCCAGAGCTGGCCTGGGGCCCCAAGACCCAAGACACAGACTGACATTATCCCAAAAACCAAAAACACAAACGCCACGGTCGCGCGCCGCGCCTCACACACACAGGCTGGCCTCACACACAGGCGCAGTGCGCACCAGCCCCGCCCCAGCCTAGGCGGCCTAAAGCGCGCGGGAGTGGTGCCACCCCACCAGGCCCGCAAACTTTGCCAGAGAGAGACCCACCACGAGTCATCACATCACATCCTCCTTACACACGTGGACCGGACCAGGCCAGCGACAGGTATGAGATCACACTGACAGTCTGTCACTCCATTTTTTCATGCAAAAATTGGACCAATTGGGAACAATACCTACCTGTTAACAGACAGCTGGATAGTCCCATAGCATAAGAAAAAAGTTCCCCTGGCTGGTATCATCTAGGGCACATGGTGGGGGAACGGGAGGGGTGATAATATCTGGCAACTTGTTGTATAGGGGTCACTTAAGTTTAATGAAAAATATAAAGCTGTATAAGATGATCAGAGATCTTAGTGGATGCCAGTCTGCTGTGGTTCCTGTAGGCTTTGCATGTGTGCGGGGGGCCTCCATGTCCATTTTGCTTGGGGCCCCCAAATTCCTTCAAACGGCCCTGGTTTAAAGCAGAACTATCACCAGAAGTAAATAAAGCTGGTTAAACCCCTCAAGGGATCATGTGCCCATAACTTGTCCCCATCTAAACCTGCGCAGGCGTTGCTGAGCTGTGTTGTCAAATAGCAAGCTACGCCCACCCGCCTAGCTAGCATGGACATGGAGTACTGAGTGACAGCTCAGGAGGAGAGGTGGCATGAAAGGCAGTGCCACCCGTAGAGCCCCTGCCTCACCTCCTCCTAAGCTGCCAGATAGAGCTCTGTGTTATGCTGTGCTGTCTCCTCAAGTCTCCTGTTTAGTATACACAGAGTCTGGAGCTGCAGCCTGCTATTTAGGGGAATGGAGAGAGTTAGAATTCTAAGCGTGAGTTATTTGTAGAATTATTGCAGCTGGAGAAAGGGCTTTCATTCACCAAAACATGACTGTTTCCACTCTCTCTGTTCCCCTGAATAGCAGACTACAGTTCTGGATTCTGTGTAAACTAAGCAGGAGAAATGAGCTGCAGAATGGAGAGGGCTGGCTGTAACTCCTTCCCCCCACGGGAACACCTAATTTTGTAGGCTTCGGGGGATGAGTGCCATCCCCTGAGGGATTTAACATACTCTGCTAACTCTTTGCTCAGCTTTCTGCTGGTGATAGTTCTATTTATTACTACTTTAAAGGGTAACTCCACTTTCATGGGGAAAATGATAGCAAATAAAGAAAAAATAATATAGCGTATACAATTGCGACATAAGTCATAATTGAATTGAATGTTATTAAAAATTACCTTTCCTTTTCCATCTGCAGTTGCTGTAATTTTCTGGAAATGCAAGGCAATATGGCTACAAAATATGTACAGAACGCGCCCCAGAAACATAGTTTCCTGCTTGTGTGATTGGCTCACCAATTTTCCCAGAAGTCTGCCTGAGATACAAGTCAGATTTCAGGCATCCCCAGCAACAAAAATTAAATTTTTGGTGAGATACTCCCAATAGGAACACGTCTAGAGGGATGCAGGCCCAGCAGCTTTCCTCATTAGTGCCCTGCAGCTGCACAGCTGATTGATAATTTTTAAACCACTC
Organism: Pelophylax lessonae; assembly: GCF_965119305.1. Lineage (NCBI taxonomy): Eukaryota > Metazoa > Chordata > Amphibia > Anura > Ranidae > Pelophylax > Pelophylax lessonae. Next base: position 327,703,536 of record NC_138768.1, on the reverse strand, counting down.
CCATTATACCCACTCAGCACCTAGGCACAGAGGAATAAACAGTGATTTCTTTTGAATAACAAAAGGTAGGAATCTGCAAAAAAGGTTGTTATATTTCTTGCAATGTACATAGATCACCCAGAGAAGAATGTTTTTTTTCTCAACAAAAGTGGAGTCACTCTTTAAGGTAACCAAGGACTGCGTCTTGTGGTATACCAACAGATAGTGACATGATGAGGAGGCATAAGAATAATGTTCAGTTAGAGAGAAATGAAACAACTGAGGGCAGTGCAGATATTAGCTTACATAAATTGTTTGGGGTAATAGAATGTGATTATTGGTATCTAAGTAGGCAGTCAGATCTAGTTGATTTGGTATGGAATGGTGACCTTTAGACTTTGAATCAAGTCATTAGTTAGACTGTTTATCAAACAGGAAACTAAACTAGAGAAACATTAGAAAAACATTTTATATGACTGCTTTATTGTATTACAATATAGGTAGGAGCCAGTGGAGAATGACAAAAAAGTAGGAAAAAACTTGGAGGAGTGGAACTCTAAAAATACAAAATATATAAACATAACACAGCACCACTAAATGAACAAAGATGGATATGTGTTATTCAAGCAGCATTAACAAAAGGGATTAAAACCTATATACCGGGATAGATCAGGAGATGTTTGAATGTTTTTCAAGGCCTCTTTCACACAGGTGGACTGATTTGGGTCCGCCTACCATTTTTTTAGGTGGACCCGATCAGACCCTATATTATCCTCTATGGAGTGGCGGATGTAAACAGACATGTAATCCACTAAAAAGAGATGGATGGGAATCCGTTATCCATCCATCTAGCAGATTGAATCAGATGGCAGTCGGATGTAAACAGACAGGTGGTTTGTTTATATCCGACCGCCCATAGAGGAGAGTGGGCTATGCCTGTGTCTGCTCTGCATAAGCGCAGAGGACACTAAGCAGCCCTCTGCCTGCTCAGCGGGGATCAGCAGACAGATTCCCTGCTGAACGTGTGAAAGGGGCCTAAGATTAAAGATGAAGTAAACTCTTTCTTTTCACTTGTACCTACAGGTAAGGCCTATATAAAGGCTTACCTGTAGGTACAGTGAAAATCTCCTAAACTTGCCTTGCCGAACCTTCAGAGCCCATGCCGTAAACAGGCGGCTCCCGCACCTGTGACGCATGTGACGTCACCACGGTTTCGGCCACTCACATCGCTGGAGCCCGCGAACCCAGAGGAAACACTGGGGAAGATGTCAGCCATTTCAGTGGTGTGTGGGCACCATTGAGACAGTATTTCATAAGGAGCTAGTATGCGGTGTGAGTGGGGAACAGATACTTGGGGGACGGTGAGAGAATGGTTTGAATGGCTTCAGATGGGACAGTAATATTTGTCAGCAATATCTCTCAGGAAATGTATGAAGATGAATGGTTTGACTTTTCAGATTGCTAGATAGTGAGATGGGGTGGGGTTTGTTATTGGTAAGTGCCTGTATTCCATTGTTCTATTGTTTCTGTCTGCCTTAAGATAAGCTTATTATGGGATGTATACGTGTATGTGGATTGGCTGCTAAGGGGGATTGTCCCACAGTGTATACCTCTTTGTGCATGTGTTTAACCCTCCTCTTATGTTAGAATTCCGTTACTATCCATGATGTTAGGGTCAGTTTTGACCCATGTTTTAAATCAGCCATAAAATACCCTCTGAATAATTATTTATCATCAAATTTGTTTCTTACCTCTTGGTTACCTTGTTAGGCTTCTTTATCCTTGAAAAGATTGGTTTTAATATTTTTGGTGTGACCCCAAGACCTTTCTTTTGATAGCATACCTCTCATTGTCAAATTTAAAAAATGGTAAAATAAAGTCAGCAACTCTGAAATGAATTTGTCCTATGTTTCTTCACTTTATTTAGAGAAGCAGACAAGCAGGAAAAGAGATAGGCCCCTCCCTAACTACAGCTCACAGGGTTGAGAGGGGATTGGCTGTCACTGTTACTAAGCAGAGAGAGTGTTTATGATTTTAGTTTTGGAACTTATTAGTGTCCTAAAATCCTATATTATAACTGGGTCAGAATTGACCCTAACACCATGAACGTCTTAATTTTCACCACAGTATTTTATAATTTAGTGAAAAGGATTATTTTTCTATTACATTGTTTAAATAGAGGTTCCTGACAAAGTATAAAATCTTGAAGCAAAAAAATCTTGAAGCAATAAACAAATTTATGTGATACTTATAGACATTCAAAACCTGAAAACGGGTTAAATAAACAGTTTGAGTTCGACTTCACCCTCAATCTAGAGTCCTGTCTCTTTGGGGGAGTCTGCTACAAGGGATTGCTATGCTCTTTATGCTCCCTTGAATAATCACTAAGCTCTTGTAAGAGCTTGTTCCTGTTCCTGTTCCTGCTTCACTCTCTGGGGAAAGAGAGATTCACTCACTTGGAACCTGGAGCCTTGTCGTAGGTCCAGGGTGAGTAGGAGGCGGCGAGACCCCAACCAAGCTGCGGCGGTTCATGGGGTCTGAGGTGGTTATGGTGTCTGGTGGAGTGCTTGGAGCCCTCAGGAAGCACTAGGAGCATCCGTCCATGGAGGTACCCAGTTGGGGTGCCAGTTGATCCGTTACACGGTGTATACTATATCATTATGCCTTTGTTTTACAGGTTTCCCCCCCAGGGTTTTCAACCGCTTTAATCTAATAGTAAATAGTGGCCTTGTTGCCTTTTTCAGAAATCCAGACCCAGGTAAGGGGGCAGAAAAGAGAATATAGGAATAAAAAAAAATCATGTGAGAAAGTCCATTTTGGTAACCAAGTCAAAATATTTATTCATATAGTAAAAGACATAGTAAGCTATGGAAAACTGAAATTAGAATTGCAAAGAGAACTGCGGCCTTAAACAATTTTATGCAGTCATATATATTTACCAAGTTTATTTATTTATTTTTTCTTATTTTTCTTTCTTATTTTATTTACTTTCCACTCTTTTTTTTTTTCATTTTGTTTTTAAAAATCTCAATAAAATTTTATGAAGTAAAAAAGGCAGAAATGCTCTGCAAAATCAGTAACATAGTTTACCCTTTATTAACTATTTTTTATCAAATTTATTGTACACAATTAACCCGAAAAATATGCTAATTCTAGTTTACAAGTGTAGCGCTTACCTCTAAAGAAGCTGCTAGATGTATTGGGTCTCCTGTTCCTCTCCATGATTCTGCAAATAGCACCGCACACTCTGACAAACCTGGCTGGGTGGGGAATGCTTATTGCAGATGTAAATGCAGTAAACTGGTAGCAAAAGACATATTAACAACGATACAGCAAACATTTAAATTATAGCAAGAATATATTGAAATGTGTAGAAAGAAATATACTGTTCAAAACAAGCAATGAATATAGGGAGCAACTTCTTCTAAACCTTCTACTGGCACAATCTTAGCGAAAGAGAATTACGCCACTCTAGCAGTTCAGCAGTCTAATATACTTTGTTCTGCTGGCCAGTTCATTGGGGCCCAATTGTTGTGTCAGAGCGCTCAACATAGTGTCCCTTAGTATACACAGAGTCTGGAGATACAGGCACTGACTCTGGTCCCTTTAAGCACTGATAATATTACTGCCTTTGGTAACTTTAAACACTGATAATGTCAGTGAAACACATCTGGTCTTTATCTACAATGTCCTTCCACCTTGATCAGGTAGCTGGCTGCACCAACATTTGTGGCTCTCTCCAATATCCTCAGATGTCTGTTGCTGTGCCACTCTCCCTCTCAGTTGCAGTGGTGGTGACCAGTCTGCCAGCAGTCAAATGTGCAAACAGTCATCTTAGAAACAGCTTGTAGGGATACAGGGAAATGTGACAGTGAAGAAAATCCAAACCAACAACTTATCATAAACTATATACAAATGGAGGAAAGCTCACATAAACAAGGCATGGTCAGGACTGGGAACAAAGGGAGCAGAGCTGGGGTAACAGGATACATGGTACTGTATACAAGGTACAGGATACTAGATGCAATGTAGATGATACAAGGCACAGGATACAGGATCAGGCAGGGAATCGACTCAGGCAGAACAATGAAGTTAAAGTGTTACTAAACCCAAAACCTGCATTCACTATATTTAGTCTCCCACAGTACAGAGAACATGGAAATGCAATTATTTTAGTAACTATAAATGGAAAAATACCTTTTCTCTTCAGCAGTATATAGCAGCCTTGTGACTTGTATTAGTTGCTAGTAAAGCTTGTAGGAGGATTTTTCATTCTCCCCTGATCCCCTGTCTGGACATGTCTGGACAGGGCTGATTGGCCCTGTGCTGATCACATGCACTCTCTAGCAATACACACCATACTGAGCATGTGCAGCACATTCCCTGCCTCTGTAAATATCAGGTTATTTGTTGGAGACAGTGAGAGAAGGGGAGGATCAGAGAGACATGATCAAACTGCCTTTATACACAATGCAAAGGATTAACCCCTTAGGTTCCACACTGAGTATAACAAGCATGCTTTATGAATACAGACTGATTTTACTGTTGTGGGTTTAGTAAACACTTTAAGGGAAGGATTATATACCTTCCCAGTAGCCAGTATCAGGTGGAGCCTAATTACTGGAATCATCTGGCTGCTGAGAGACACCCGCCGTCTCTGGGAACCACAGTGACACCAGCAGGTGATCAAAGTCCTGATACAGCCTCCACACTTTTCCTTTGCCCAGGTAAAAAACAGGGGACCAACTCTCCTCCTTGCCCCAGTGCCCTGTGGGATTTACAGTCTCCTCCTTCCATTTCACCAAGCCAATGCAGTCTGACAGAATTACACCTCCCACAATCCATGCAGTGCACATCCTGTGTAAATTTGGTATTCAGTAGAGGACAGGCTTTACACTGGTTGAACGGTTCCACAATAACAGTAGTCTCCCCACTAAACTGTTTCTGTGTTAAAGTCTCCTCTGCAGTACAGACACTGAGTTATTTTCCCGTCAGAGCTGCAGACTAGGCTATACAAGGTTAAGAAGCAAACATTTCAGGCCCCTTTATACATATGTGTTATTGTTGTTGTCCTAAATACTATTTGTGGAAGGTGTTGATGTGCATCAGTCAAAAAAAGTGCATATCTGTTTTTCATTTGTTGGCACGTGTTAAAGGGACTTTTGATGGGAATGCAGGATAACACAGACGTATAGATGTGAAACCAGCTTCTTACTCTTGCACACAATCTACTTATGTCCCTCTGCATCAAAATGTTGGCATTCATATGTTAATAACTATCCTCTAGTGTAAAAACATCAAATGTCCAAATGTTTGTGTTTGTTTTAGTAGGAATACCATATGCACCCACATCAATGACAGGAAGCAGAAATTGCCCTTTGATAAAAGGTGTAAACAGTTGAATATATTCTGCCAAATTCAGCACTTAACTGAATAGGGGCCATAGGACAAAACCTGGAGCACAATTACCATTAAGGTCATCCATTCAACCAGAAATAATTGCATATTACAACACTTGTGGGCAAAGTCTAACATGTAGTTCAAACATTTTTTTATGTATTATTAACCAGTGGTGAGAGATGAATAAAACTTTATGCCAGATACCCATTTCATGTGTCTTGTAATCATGTAGTAATAGTGGCAAGCAGTGGCGGCTGGTGCTCAAAATTTGGGGGGGGGGGGGGGGGGGGGAGCAAAAAGAAAAATGTAATAGGTATTGCTTCGCTGCAAAAAGCATGGTAAAAAATTGCGTGGCTTTGAGGTCATGGTATAGGCATGGCACAGGTGATGGTACAGGCATGGCACAGGTGATGGTACAGGCATGGCACAGGTGACGGTACAGGAGATGGTATAGGCATGGCACAGGTCATGGTACAGGTGATGGTATAGGCATGGCACAGATGATGGTATAGGCATGGCACAGTTCATGGTACAGGCATGTCACAGGTCATGGTACAGGCATGTCACAGGTCATGGTACAGGTGATGGTACAGGCATGGCACAGGTCATGGTACAGGCATTTCACAGGTCATGGTACAGGAGATGGTATAGGCATGGCACAGGTCATGGTGCAAGCATGTCACAGGTCATGGTATAGGCATGGCACAGATATGGTATAGGCATGGCACAGATCATGGTACAGGCATGTCACAGGTCATGGTACAGGCATGTCACAGGTCATGGTACAGGAGATGGTATAGGCATTGCACAGGTCATGGTATAGGCATGGCACAGACGATGGTATAGGCATGGCACAGGTCATGGTACAGGCATGTCACAGGTCATGGTACAGGCATGTCACAGGTCATGGTACAGGAGATGGTATATGCCCCCTTTCAATGCAGAGACCAGCGTACATGCCCCCTTTCAATGCAGTGACCAGTGTACATGCCCCCTTTCAATGCAGAGACCAGCGTACATGCCCCCTTCAATGCAGAGACCAGCGTACATGCCCCCTTTCAATGCAGAGACCAGCGTACATGCCCCCTTTCAATGCAGAGACCAGCGTACATGCCCCCTTTCAATGCAGAGACCAGCGTACATGCCCCCTTCAATGCAGTGACCAGCGTTCATGCCCCCTTCAATGCAGTGACCAGCGTACATGTCCCCTTTCAATGCAGAGACCAGCGTACATGCCCCCTTCAATGCAGTGACCAGCGTACATACCCCCTTTCAATGCAGAGACCAGCGTACATGCCCCCTTCAATGCAGAGTTCAGTGTGCGTGCCCCCTTCAATGCAATGAACATTGTGCTGTGCCCCCTTCAATGCAGAGTTCAGCGTGCGTACCCCCTTCAATGCAATGAACATTGTGCCGTGCCCCCTTCAATGCAGAGCTCAGCGTGCGTGCCCCCTTCAATGCAGAGTTCAGCGTGGGTACCCCCTTCAATGCAATGAACATTGTGCCGTGCCCCCTTCAATGCAGAGCTCAGCGTGCGTGCCCCCTTCAATGCAGAGTTCAGCATGCGTGCCCCCTTCAATGCAATGAACATTGTGCCATGCCCCCTTCAATGCAGAGTTCAGCGTACATGCCCCCTTCAATGCAGTGACCAGCGTTCATGCCCCCTTCAATGCAGTGACCAGCGTACATGTCCCCTTTCAATGCAGAGACCAGCATACATGCCCCCTTCAATGCAGTGACCAGCGTACATACCCCCTTTCAATGCAGAGACCAGCGTACATGCCCCCTTCAATGCAGAGTTCAGCGTGCGTGCCCCCTTCAATGCAATGAACATTGTGCTGTGCCCCCTTCAATGCAGAGTTCAGTGTGCGTACCCCCTTCAATGCAATGAACATTGTGCCGTGCCCCCTTCAATGCAGAGCTCAGCGTGCGTGCCCCCTTCAATGCAGAGTTCAGCGTGCGTGCCCCCTTCAATGCAATGAACATTGTGCCGTGCCCCCTTCAATGCAGAGTTCAGCATGTGTGCCCCCTTCAATGCAGAGTTCAGCGTGCGTGCCCCCTTCAATGCAATGAACATTGTGCTGTGCCCCCTTCAATGCAGAGTTCAGCGTGCATGCCCCCTTCAATGCAATGAACATTGTGCTGTGCCTTGCCCCATCAATGCAGAGTTCAGGGTGCGTGCCCCTTTCAATGCAGTGTGCCACCGCCCCAAGACCAGTGCACTTACCTGGAGCAGCCCGGCGGCGGCTTCTGTTGTCTTCAGTCCTGGACTCCCGGCGGGCGGCTTCTTCTCACTCCGGCTTTGGCGACGGCTTCGGCGGGTGGCTTCTTCTCACTCCGGCGACGGCTTGAGCAGGTGGCTTCTTCTCACTCCGGCAGAGCGTCTTCTCTGGTCCTCCCACTCCCGCCTCCTCCTCGGCCAATGGCATGGGGTTTGCCATGCGGCCAATCAGGAAGCTGGTACTAGAACGGCTTCCTGATTGGCCAGGAGGAGGATCGGAGTGACAATAGCGAATTTTCATTCGCTATTGTCACACAATGGGTGGGCTCTGGGCGCACTGCTCTGCGCCCCAAGACCACCCTTTGCATCGCCCTATTAGAGCCTCTGGCTCTAATCAGGTGATTGAAAAAAAAAAAACATTGCACTCTAATGCAGATTAGGGGGCCGGACGCATGGATGGGGGGGCGGCGCCCCTGCGCCCTGTATACACCAGCCGCCACTGGTCAAGAGTCTTGTGTAGGGATTGTCTTATTCTAATGTGTTGTGTTGTAATTAGTGGATGAAAGCTGACCTGTGATGGCAATGGAAGGCACTTCATACATTTTCCAGATGCAACAAATAAGCACATTGTTACACGCCAGACTTGAATTTAGCATGTCAGACCTCTAAAATGTGAACAAGCTATTGTCAGAACTTTTAAAAAGTCAGTGTACACAACTCTAGATCTTGCCAGTTTAGTTCCCAAGAGATTTAGAAAACGTTTGGGCAATTCAACTTTTATGTGTTTACCAATATTAGTTTTTAAACTTTTTTTTGTTTGTTTAAAATATAAATAAAAATAATAAATAAAATTAGCTTAATATAATTTTTTGAATGTGTGCTAATATAGAAAACGTCTTTCTATATTGAGTATAATTACATATGTGCTTTAGGCAGAATTATTTGCTCTATGTAGGTGTGGGCTTTGCTATCTGTAGTCTGGTATTGTGTCCTTGCTGATTGTCTTACCATTCTGCAAGCCTCGCAGACAGTCTCTAATGAAATGAAACATCCACGGTGTACCTAGTAGATTTAGCCCACATGTGCTAGGCTACCTAGATGTTAGGTCTCAGGAGCAGCAGTTATTTTAATCATATGAAACAAGAGGTACATTTTAACCTCTTTAAGACCGGAAGATTTTCCTGCTTAATGATCAGGCCATATTTTGCGATTCGGCACTCCGTTACTTTAACCACTTAAGCCCCAGAGGATTTGGCTGCTCAAAGACCAGGGCCTATTTTACAATTCGGCACTGCGTGACTTTAACGGACAATTGCGCGGTCGTGCGACGCTGTACCCAAATGAAATTTACGTCTTTTTTTCTCTTACGTCCTATGACAGTCGCCGCCGCCTCTAAGTCATCACTGTTGGGTATTGACTTCCGCTCCGCAGGAGTGGCTAGGTATAAAGACTTAGTCAAAAGAATAAAAGCGTTTGCATATGCACACCCACGGGGGCTGTCCCATCTGGTCAATACCCTCCCTGCATGGTCACTCCCAACTCAGTTTCTTTCTGCCTAGCGTCAGGAGCGGTTAGGATTCCCTGTGCTGGGGCTACAGTCTCAGCCTAACTAATCTTTTATTTGATTTTCTTTGAAAATGTCAGTTTTTTCTTACTTTACTAGCTGTTTATTTTGTCAGCTTTTAGTTGTTAGTCATTTCTTCGGAAGAAGATTTATTCATGCGGTGCTGGGAATCGGACTGACCGCCCTGGTTCTCCAGGGCAGAGGGTCAGATGGACTCCCAGCCCGCCATCAAGTGTTCAGCTTATGGTTCGCCCTGGCATTATGAACGACCCATCCCTGCTCGCTGCAGGGATGCAGCCGTGAGGTGGCTACCTCACAGGACACATCTGCGATGCTGCAGTGTCATGTCCCTGGCTAACGGCACTCCCTGTCAGATGAGGACAGAGGCTTTCCGTTCTGAGAGGCTCCCCACGCCATCTGGTACAGGTAAGTACTTCTGTGTGGGGCCTCTGTGGGGTGGCAGTCCTGTGTTGCTGTGTGTCCCCCATGTCTGTGCCTGTGTGACTCCCTATGTGGTCCCTGCGGGGATCGCTTGTACATGCGCTGCGGTGCTGTATGTTTTTGGGGGTCCCCTTCCCTGTGTCACTTCGGTGCTTGTGTGTGGCGGCCGCAGCGGAGTAAAAACTGCTCTGTCCGCCATTTTAAGTATGGACAGGCATGTTGCTTCGTTATGGGCAATAATACATGCTGTTGTGGCGCCATCCGCCGCCATTTTGCGGTAGCAGAACGATCGTTCCGACCGCATGTTCGGCGGCCATTTTACTGAAGTCTCCCATTCAATCCTATGGGGCAGCCATTTTCCCTGAGTCATGCAGCCTTTAGTTCAGCCTCCTCTCACAGCACTTCCTTTTCCTCTTGAAGCAGGACACCAGTGGTAACACTCTGCAGAGCTCTGCAGATCATCTCTCTCAATTACTCTCTGTATTGTTACTTTTGGCTCAGTTTTTTCTTCTCCTGTTTGGGGGGTCTTTGTCACTGTAGCTGTAGCGATCGGCTGCGCACTCCGCATCGCTCTTAAAGGGGCAGTACAATTTTATTGCACTATTGTTTTTTGTCTGGAGCAATGGATTCTCAGGACAGCAAATTACCCTCAGCTCTGGTGGGGGACCCCTGTTTTCCTGTGACCCCTCTGAGTCCTGATTTGGCCGCTGTAGTGGCGACATTAGTGTCCAATATGGAAATGCTGATGGCTGAACGTGCTGCTAGAAAGAGGGCCAGATTGTCCCTTTCTTCTGATTCTGATGGTGATATGGCTGCTGCGGCGAGCGTGCCCTTTTCAGGGTCCCGCTCATCCTTGGACCCGCTGGGGTCTGAGGGGGAGGCTGAGGTGGAGAGGGTTGATACTTCCTCCCCGGGGTCGCCTGCAGAGCGTGCGACCATGGATGAATTGATTGTTTCTGTAAAAGAAACACTGCATTTGGAGGATGAGCCCCCTCCTCCAGGCATTGTGTCATCTTTTGGGACACATAGGACCCGCAAGTCGGCGCAGGGTTTTCCCTGTCCCGCTGAGTTTCATTACACTGTTAATGAAATGTGGCGCACTTTAAAACATCCATTCCTGGTACCTAGTCGGTTAAAATTGCTTTATCCTTTTGCGCCGGCTACGGAATCACTATGGTATGTGCCTCCACAGGTAGATCATACTGTGGCAGTCCTTAACAAGGCTACCTTGGTTCCTTCAGAGGATACCCCGGTTTTTCGGGATCCCACGGACCGGCGGTTGTAGTCTCTAGCACGCCATTCCTATACGGTGGCGGGCTCACTACTCAAACCCATTTTCGCGTCCGTTCTAGTGGCTCAGGCGGTGGCTGATTGGACTACGGTGCTTAGGAGCAACCTCGTGTCTGATGCTGTTCCACCTGCTCGGCTGGATATGGTGGATCAAATTCACAGAGGAATCATGTATTTGTGTGATGCGGCCTTGAATGAGGCCCCTTTGGTAGCACGCCTGTCTAGTGTCTCGGTACTTAACCGTCGACTGATTTGGCTGAAGAGCTGGTCGGCTGACCAGTCCTCGAGGAAAACAGTTGCTGGTTTTCCCCATGCTGGTTCTCGCCTTTTTGGCGAGACGTTGGATACCCTGGTAAAAGGCGTCACAGGGGGCAAGAGCACTACTTCCACAGAACCCGAAGAACAAGTCCTTTCGTGGCAAGCGGGGTTCTACATCTCGACCCACTCAGGGGTCCTTTTGTGCCTTTCGGATCCAATCCAAGGGCAAGCCCTTCAAGGGCTAGGGTAGTCAGAAGAAGCCCTGGGCGGGCAAGTCGAAGCCAGGCAATGCCAGCTCGGCGGGTCATTCCGCCTCCGCCTGAAGGGGCGTCCTCACCCAATTCTGGGGTGGGGGGACGTTTGCGCGGTTTCCTCCAACCTTGGCTACTCCGGGTTTCGGACAGGTGGGTTCAGGAAATCGTTCGATCAGGTTACAAGATCGAATTCCTCTCCCGGCCAGGGAACAGGTTTTTTGCCTCAAATCTTCATTTGCCTCCTGGGCGTCTGCAGGATCTGCACCAAGCGGTGCGAGACCTTCTTGCTCAAGGGGTGATTGTCCTGGTGCCTCATCGGGATAGGTTTCGAGGTTTTTATTCAAACCTATTCACAGTGGCTAGGAAGGAGGGCAAAGTACGTCCAATTCTGGACCCTCAGGGACAATCCGTCCTCGTCACTCAGGGCTTGTATGCGAGGCCTGGGGTTGATGGTTTCGGCCTTCGAGGTGATACCCTTTGCCCAGTTTCATACGCGGGCTCTCCAGGCGGAGATCCTGGCCAGGTGGGACAAACTCCCTCAGTCTCACATTTCGGGTGTGGAGAACTGGCAGGTCAACTATCTGAGCTGCCAGACCCTGGACCAGGGGGGAATGGTCCCTGCACCCGGAGGTCTTCCAGATGCTGTGTGCGAAGTGGGGATCCCCGGACGTGGATCTGTTCGCATCCCGGTTAAACCGAAAGGTGGAAAGGTTTGTGGCAAGAATGCGCGATCCTCTGACGGATGCCTCGGATGCGTTGGTGGCCCCTTGGCATCAGTATCGTCTGATGTATGCCTTTCCCCCGATCCAGTTGCTGTCCAGGTTCCTCCGCAGGCTAGCCTCGGAACCGCACCTGGTGATTCTGGTGGCGCCGGACTGGCCACGCCGGTCCTGGTACGCCACGTTGTTCGTCTGGCAGTTGCGCCTTCGTGGCGGCTGCCAATGCGGGAAGATCTCCTGTCTCAGGGTCCGATCTTCCATCCTGCTTTACAGTCGCTGGCTTTAACGGCCTGGCTGTTGAGACCCAGGTCCTGAAGGACAGGGATCTATCCCCTGAGGTCATCCCTACCCTTGTCAAGGCTAGAAAGACCTCCTCTGGTAAGATCTATTACCCTACATGGAAGGCCTATTTCTCCTGGTGTGAGTCCAGGGGGTTCTCCCCTCGCTCGTACTTGGTGTCAAAAGTGTTGGCTTTCCTCCAGTCTGGGGCGCGATCAAAGGCCAGGTGTCCGCACTGGCTGTTCTTTTTCAACGCCCTGTGGCGTCTCATTCCCTGGTTCGCACCTTCATTCAAGGTGTGCGACATTTGGCTCCTCCCAGGAAGGAGCCCTTACCTCCATGGGACTTGAACTTGGTTCTGTCCGTATTACAGGGTGCTCCGTTTGAAAACATACGGGAAATATCGTTGCCTCTGCTGTCCAAGAAGCTTGCCCTTCTGGTGGCAATCACTTCGGCTCGCAGGGTGTCGGAACTGGCGGCGTTATCTTGCCGTTCTCCGTACTTAGTGATTCACAAGGATAAGGTGGTTTTGCGTCCGCAACCCTCCTTCCTTCCTAAGGTGACTTCTGAGTTCCACCTTAATGAGGACATTGTCCTGCCTTCGCTTTGTACGAAGCCTAAGCATCCGAAAGAGATTGCTCTGCATTCCCTGGATGTTGTTAGGGCAATCAGGGTTTACCTGTTGTCCACGGACTCCTTTCGGAAGACGGATTCCCTCTTTGTCCTTCCTGAGGGACCTCGGAAGGGCATGGCTGCGTCTGCAGCGACTATTGCCAAATGGATCAGACAGACCATTGAACAAGCTTATGCTTTGAAGGAACGGGTTCCACCCTTCCCTGTTAAAGCGCACTCTACCAGATCTGTGAGTGCGTCTTGGGCCTATTGGCATCGGGCCTCGGTGGCCCAGGTGTGCAAAGCTGTGACTTGGTCGTCGGTGCACACTTTTTCCAAATTCTACAAAGTAGATGTTCTGGCATCAGCTGATGCCTCCTTTGGCCGCAAGGTTCTCAGTGCGGCATTGCCATGAAGGACCCTTGTTTTTTTCTATGGGTCCCTGGCTGTTAGTGTTTGCTTTCCTGGGCTGTTGCTCATTGTTTTTTCTGTTGCCCAGCAGGATCTCTTACTGTGCATGTAAGATTCCTTTCACTGATGTGGGTACTGCGTTGCCTTTTCTACGGTTGCGTCTCCCACCCCTCATGTCTATACTGCTTTGGGACATCCCAACAGTAATGACTTAGAGGCGGCTGCGACTGTCGGAGGACGTAAGAGAAAACTGAATTTTTGTAAAATCTTACCTGTAAAATTCCTTTCTCTGAGTCCTCCGACAGTCGCCGCCCCCGCCCCCTGCTATGTTACCAAACTGAGTTGGGAGTGACCATGCAGGGGGGTATTGACCAGGTGGGACAGCCCCCGTGGGTGTGTATATGCAAACGCTTTTATTCTTTTGACTAAGTCTTTATGCCTAGCCTGCGGAGCAGAAGTCAATACCCAACAGTGATGACTTAGAGGCGGCGGCGACTGTCGGAGGACTCAGAGAAAGGAATTTTACAGGTAAGATTTTACAAAAATTCAGTTTTTCCCACAAACAGGGCTTTCTTTTGGTGGTATTTGATCACCTGTGCGATTTTTATTTTTTACGCTATAAACAAAAAAATTCCCCAAAAAAAAAAAAAAGTAAAAATCCACATTTTTTAAAATTTTAGGCCAATTTGTTTTCTGCTACATATTTTTAGTAAAAAAAATCGCAATAAGCTTATTTTGATTGGTTTGCGCAAAAGTTATTGTGTTTACTAAGGGAAAGATTTATGTAATTTTTATTGTTTTTTTTTTAACTAGTAATGGCGGCGATCTGCGATTTTTTTTTTGCGGGACTTTGACATTGCGGCAGACAGATCGGACCCCTGACTAACATTTTTGACACTTTTGGGGGTACCAGTGACATTACTACAGTAATCAATGCTATACATATGCACTGTTATTGTAAAAAGTACACTGGCAGGGAAGGGGTTAACTTTATTAGAGATCCAGGGGTTAAGTGTGTCCCTAGGGGCATGCTTCTAACTGTCAAGGGGCGTGGCTTTTGATGTAACCACAGAGACCTACGATCCCACATAGCAGGATTGTATGATCTCTGCAGTTACACCAGGGAGAATGACAGGAGGCTTTGTTTACATTAGCCGCCTGCCTTTCTCCCTCTCCAGCGGGAGATCGCGAGTGACCGGCGGCTCCGATATCCGGAGATATTGCGGGGATGGCTGTGAATGAGCGGGGGCGGGAGGGCGCCTCCGGCGGCGTGCGCTCACCTCCTACAGGCTCCTGGGCGAGAGACGTAGTACTACGTCGCTTTGCCCAGGAGAGGCTGACTGCCGCAGTAAATGTACTTGCGGCGGTCAGCAAGTGGTTAACGGACAATTGCGCGGTCGTGCGACTCTGCACCTAAATAAAATTGACGTCCTTTTTTTCCCACAAATAGAGCTTTCTTTTGGTGGTATTTGTTCACCTGTGCAATAAGCGTATTTTGATTGGTTTGCGCAAAAGTTATTGTGTCTACTAACTACGGGAAATATTTATGTTCTTTTTATTGTTTTTTTTTTTTTACTAGTAATGGCGGCGATCTGCGATTTTTGGCGGGATTGCGACATTACGGCGGACAGATCGGACCCCTAACTGACATTTTTTACACTTTTGAGGGTACCAGTGACATTACTACATTAATCGGTGCTAAAAATATGTCACTGTTACTGTAATAATGCCATTGGCAGGGAAGGGGTTAACAGTGTTGGTGATTAAGGGGTTAAATGTGACCCTAGGGGAGTGAGTCTAACTGTGGGTGGGTTGGGCTTGTGAGATGACCATAGAGACATGCAATCCTATATAGCAGGATCACATAGTCTCTGTGAATAACAATCAAAAAGGACAGATCCTGCACATGCTGATATACAACAAGTACAAAGAGGAGTACTTCACCAGCCCATGGCGCTGTCCATGTGTTCACCTCCTTTGTTTGTATGTTTTTTAGCTGAAATGTCCTGGTTGCAGCTGCTCCTCTCTCACTCCACTGGGGGGGGGGGGGGGGGGGGCGGATCAAAACAATTCAAATCTGTAAAGAAAAGCGCACGCAACCTCGGGCAATAACGCTTTAATAAAGGACAACAACACAGTACATTGGAATTGCACTCACACTTTTCCTTTAAGACAATCGCTTTACAGCATTCCAACAGGAGCTACTCGCTCCTCCCGTCCCTCCAGATGGTGACTCTGAGCGCTCTGAGAGCTGAGGCTCTCCTGAGGCGCCGTAGATTACGTTGGTATAGTGCGCAGGCGCACTAGAACCGGCATCCGGTGACCAGGCAACACAGGAAGTGAAGGAGAGCGGGGATACAGCGGCGGCAGCCGCGAATGAGGAGACCGCAGAGTCACCATCTGGAGGGACGGGAGGAGCGAGTAGCTCCTGTTGGAATGCTGTAAAGCGATTGTCTTAAAGGAAAAGTGTGAGTGCAATTCCAATGTACTGTGTTGTTGTCCTTTATTAAAGCGTTATTGCCCGAGGTTGCGTGCGCTTTTCTTTACAGATTTGAATAGTCTCTGTGATCATCTCAGAGAGAATGACAGACGGCTGTGTTTACATCAGCCATCCGTCCTTCTCTGTCAGCGGGGAGAGATCGAGGGTGTCAGGCGGCAATCGGAAGCCGCCTGACACACGCACTGGCTCCCCAGCTGATGAGCGGGGGCAGGAGCGCACCGCCAGTGGTGCGCGCTCGCCCCCTAGCCTCCTGAGAGCGAGCCACGTAGAGCTATGTCGCTCTGCCCAGGAGCGGCTGCCTGCCACAGTAAATCTGTGGCAGGCAGTCGTCAAGTGGTTAACTGAAAATAAAATTGTGATTTGATAGTGTCCAATGATTTATGTAAAGTGTTAATATGTAATGGTGGGTCTACCCTTAAAGTGGATTTAAATCTCTGACATGAAATATGAGCAAAGCATATCCCTCTCTAATGTGAACTTGTTTCTTCCAGAGCACCAAGTGTAATTTCTGTCTGCTGACCTGTTCCACTGCTATCTGCATTAGTCACCCCTGACAGTTTTTTTCTGACAAAAAAGGTGACAGAGGAGGGAGCTCCAGCACACAGGCTGTGATTGACAGCCTCAGCTCTGTTCCTGTGTGCTATGTGAAGGGACTATGTCCCTTCCCTTCAATCAGCTCTCACTAAGCTCTGCAGAGTGTAACTTAAGCTCCCTGCTTCCTGAAAGCTCAGACAAGCTGTAAAATTCTGGACTTTGAACATCTGTAGAGAAGATTGATCAGATAAACAGGTACAACTTATGTAGGAGGATTTGTTTTATCTCTGTGTATAACCTGAGGCCAGTCACTTCACTTAGTAAATGTAAGAGTTTACAACCACTTTAAATGTCTTTAGTGTTAATACGTGTAAAAATGCTATTAGGATAGCAATAGGCTGCAACCCACAGCTAAATAGGGTAAAATGTTTACCCTATTCCTCGCTGCAGCTTTTCTTCCCCTCCTTTGGTATCGGACCATGCCATCCTCAAGTACAATGTGGGACCAATGATGTCAGAGTGCGACTGCCTGCCAGAGCACCTTAGAACAGAGGCTTCGGAGAAACATTTGCACAGCTTATTCCTCATGCCCTAGATTTAACAAGCCTTTAATCTTTGCAGTGCAAGGGGTGGGGGTCCACTAGAAGGGTATTCTTTTTTAAATTCTGAAGTTCAGCTTTAAAGGTTTTACATTTCTGTTCAAGTAACTTATTGTGCAGTTCTGCTATAATAAACATATTACTTCTTAGAAGTTACTTAATTTTTCAATATTTGATAGAGTTTGCATGTTTTTCCTGTGCTTGCATTGATTTCCTCCCAAAATCCAAAGACATATTAGTAGGTTAATTGACTCCTGCTCCAATTGTCCCAGTATATGTGTGCGTGTGCTTATGCATGTGAGATAGGGACTTTGGATTGTAAGCTCTTAGAAGGCAGGGAATGATGTGAACATATAGTATGTAATGAGCTATGTAAATACCTGTAACAAGTAAATAAATACATTTAAATGTATTTATGAAATAAACATCATTGTATCCTCTCCCCGTCAGTATAGAAGTGTCAAGGCCTTCCTACCTTCCTCCTGAGGTCAATGCTAATAACAGACATGCTAAAGATTGCTCACCCCCACTTACCTCCCACACATTCCTGGGCCAGTGAGGAAGGCCATGGCCCATGGCCATCATGAACCAACAGGAATGTGTATAGGTGGGAAGAAGCAGACAAGCTCTGACACACGGAGGAAAAAGTTGAAGAGTTTCCAGACCTTTCTGGGCCTTCTCTTCCTATATGTCAGCTGCTTGTTTTTTTTGTTTCAGTCCCTTTATAGAGTATCTGTCACTATATATATGTATATATATATATATATATATATATATATATATATATATATATATATATAAATATATACAGTATCACACAAAAGTGAGTACACCCCTCACATTTTTGTAAATATTTTATTATATCTTTTCATGTGACGACACTGAAGAAATTACACTTTGCTACAATGTAAAGTAGTGAGTGTACAGCTTGTATAACAGTGTAAATTTGCTGTCCCCTCAAAATAATTCAACACACAGCCATTAATGTCTAAACTGCTGGCAACAAAAGTGAGTACACCCCTCAGTGAAAATGTCCAAATTGAGCCCAGAGTGTCCATATTCTGTGTGGCCACCATTATTTTCCAGCACTTCCTTAACCCTCTTGGGCATGGAGTTCACCAGGGCTTCACAGGTTGCCACTGGTGTCCTCTTCCACTCCTCCATGACGACATCACAGAGCTGGTGGATGCGCTCCTCCACCTTCTGTTTGAGGATGCCCCACAGATGCTCAATAGGGTTTAGGTCTGAAGACATGCTTGGCCAGTCCATCACCTTTACCCTCAGCTTCTTTAGCAAGGCAGTGGTTATCTTGGAGGTGTGTTTGGGGTCATTATCATGTTGGAATCCTGCCCTGCTGCCCAGTCTCCAAAGGGAGGGGGTCATGCTCCACTCCAGTATGTCTCAGTACATGTTGGCATTCATGGTTCCCTCAATGAACTGTCGCTCGCCAGTGCCGACAGCACTCATGCAGCCCCAGACCATGACACTCCCACAACTATGCTTGACTGTAGGCAAGACACACTTGTCTTTGTACTCCTCGCCTGGTTGCCGCCACACACACTTGACATAATCTGAACTAAATAAGTTTATCTTGATCTCATCAGACCACAGGACATGGTTCCAGTAATCCATGTCCTTAGTCTGCTTGTCTTCAGCAAACTGTTTGCGAGCTTTCTTGTGCATCATCTTTAGAAGAGGCTTCCTTCTGGGACGACAGCCATGCAGACTAATTTGATGCAGTGTTCGG
Source organism: Pelophylax lessonae (assembly GCF_965119305.1). Classification (NCBI taxonomy): domain Eukaryota; kingdom Metazoa; phylum Chordata; class Amphibia; order Anura; family Ranidae; genus Pelophylax; species Pelophylax lessonae. Next base: position 327,684,728 of record NC_138768.1, on the reverse strand, counting down.
TGTATGGTCTGAGCACTGACAGGCTGACCCCCCACCCCTTCAACCTCTGCAGCAATGCTGGCAGCACTCATACGTCTATTTCCTGAAGACAACCTCTGGATTTGACACTGAGCATGTGCACTCAAATTCTTTGGTCGACCATGGCGAGGTCTGTTTTTGTTGGAACCTGTCCTGGTTAACCGCTGTATGGTCTGGATCACTGTGCTGAAGCTTAGTTTCAGGGTCTTGGCAATTTTCTTATAGCCTTGACCATCTTTATGTAGAGCAACAATTCTTTTTTTTCAGATCCTCAGAGAGTTCTTTGCCATGAGGTGCCATGTTGAACTTCCAGTGACCAGTATGAGAGAGTGAGAGCGATAACACCACATTTAACACACCTGCTCCCCATTCACACCTGAGAACTTGTAACACTAATGAGGCACATGGGAGGAAAAATGGCTAATTGGGCCCAATTTGGACATTTGCACTTAGGGGTGTACTCACTTTTGTTGCCAGTGGTTTAGACATTAATGGCTGTGTGTTGAGTTATTTTGAGGGGACAGCAAATTTAGGGCTCTTTCACACGGTCCGCTCCGTAGGCGGATCCGTGTTGCTCAGCAGGGATCCCCGCTGAGCCGGGCGGATGACAGCTCCGTCTCCGCTTGCAGAGCGGAGAGGGAGGTGTCTCAGCCCCCGCTGCCCTCTATGGGGGATCGGATGAGAGCGGACCGCTCCGATTACTGAACGGATGGAAAAATAGGGTTTCCATCCGTCCAGATTTCAAGCACAGGATCGGATGCGGATGGCAGCGGGTGTCAGCGGTGTCTCCGCTGACATCCGCTGCCCCATAGAGCTGCATGGAGGATCCGATCAGATCCGCCTAAAAAACTGACAGGCGGATCTGATCGGATCGCCCGTGTGAAAGAGCCCTTACACTGTTATACAAGCTGTACACTCACTACTTTACATTGTAGCCAGTGGCGGATCCAGGGGGGGGGCAAAGGGTCAATTGCCCCCCCCCCAAATATTTCCTACTCCAGACAATCTAGAGAGCCAGACCAGTGAGTCCCCCTGCTCTGGAGTCCCAGCCCAGGCCAGCAGCGGTGTCAGAGTTGCCGCGCCGCTGGCCTGTACTGCAGTGCACTGGTTGCTACTGCCGCTCGGTGTCTAGCAACCAGTGATTTCACCTGAGGAGGAGGAGAGTGAGGCCCAGCATTCACTGCAGAGCCTCCTTCCTCCTCTGCTGCGTGCCGAGTGGAGTGTTGGCTCCACCTACCTCCTCCCTCCAGCTACTCCAGGCCAGCATAGCACAGCAGTGAGTCAGCCTAAAAAATGTGAGTAGGAGCAGTTCTGGGGACCCTGATGTGGGATGGGGGGCTCTGTGGCGACCCTGATGTGAAGGGGGGGCTCTGTGGGGACCCTGATGTGGGATGGGGGGCTCTGTGGGGACCCTGATGTGAGGGGGGCTCAGTGGGGACCCTGATGTGTGGTGGGGGGGGCTCTATGGGGACCCTGATGTGGGGGGGGCTCTGTGGGGACCCTGATGTGGGATGGGGGCTCAGTGGGGACCATTATGTGGTGGGGCTCTGTGGGGACCCTGATGTGAGGGGGGCTCTGTGGGGACCCTGATGTGAGGAGGGGCTTTCTGCGGGCACTGATGTAAGGAAGGGGCTCTCTGGGGACCCTGATATAATGAGCAGGGCTCTGGGGACCCTGATTTAAGTGGTTGGGCTCTCTGGGGACCCTAATGTAAGGGGGGCTCTCTGGGGACCCTGATGTAATGAGGGGGGCTCTAGGGACCCATATGTAAGCGGGGGGCTCTCTGGGGACCCTGATGTAAGGAGGGGGCTCTCTGGGGACCCTGATGTGAGGGGGGCTCTCTAGGGACCCTGATGTGAGGGGGGGCTCTGTGAGGACCCTGATGTGAGAGGGCTCTGTAGAGACCCTGATGTGAGGAGGGGCTCTCTGCCAGAACTGATGTAAGGAGGGGGCTCTCTGGGGACCCTGATGTAAGGGGGGCTCTCTGGGGACCCTGATGTAATGAGGGGGGCTCTAGGGACCCATATGTAAGGGGGGGGTCTTTGGGGACCCTGATGTATGGAGGGGGCTCTCTGGGGACCCTGATGTTAGGGGGGCTCTCTGGGGACCCTGATGTGAGGAGGGGCTCTCTGCGGGCACTGATGTAAGGAGGGGGGCTATCTGTGGACCCTGATGTAACAAGGAGGGCGCTGGGGTCCCTGATGTAAGGAGGTGGGCTCTCTGGGGACTCTGATGTAACAAGGAGGGGTATTGGGACCCTGATGTAAGGTGGGGGGCTCTGGGGTCCCTGATGTAAGGAGGGGGGCTCTCTAAGGACCCTGATGTAACAAAGAGCAACTCTGGGGACCCTGATGAAAGGAGGAGGGCTCTGGGGACCCTGATGTAATGAGGGGGGCTATGGGGACCCTGATGTAATGAGGGGGGCTCTGGGGACCCTGATGTAATGAGGGGGGCTCTGGGGACCCTGATGTATTGAGTGGGGCTCTGGGGACCCTGATGTAAGAAAGAGAGAGGGCTCTGGGGGCTCTGATGCATGAGAGGGTGGCTCAGGGGACCCTAATGTAAGGGGGGGTGGCTCAGGGCACCTTAATGTAAAGGAGGTGGCTCCGAAGACCCTGGAGTAAGGGGGGAGGGTGACTTTGGGGACCCCGATGTAAGGGGGGGGTGACTCTGGGGACATAAGGGGGAAGGTTCATTGACGTAAGGGGGAGGACTCTGAAAAAGAGGGGGATGGGGATTTATGATGTAAGGGGGGACATTCATGTAAACAAGGGGGCTTGTCCTGACTGCAGCACTCTATCTGTTGTTTTGTCTGATAGACTGGCTTCTGATAAACAGTCCTGCAGTATTCCGTCAGCACATGCAGCCAGTGACTGCAATGCTGATCAGTGTATTCTGACAGTGGGGGAATCCAGCTGTCAGAATATACAGACACAACAGGGAGGATTTCCCCATTCACCTTGAATGTGTGGATGGGGAAATGTATTCAGTTTATTTTGTTCAGCTGGCTGAATGAAAAATACTGAACCAAATATGGCGAGCTGTACTCTGTACATTACTCATGGCCCCTGCACTCTATACATTACTCATGGCCCCTGCACTCTATACATTACTCATGGCCCCTGCACTCTATACATTACTTATGGCCCCTGCACTCTATACATTACTCATGGCCCCTGTACTCTATACTTTACTCATGGCCCCTGTACTCTATACATTACTCATGGCCCCTGTACTCTATACATTATGATGTTTTATATATTACTTACTCCTCCTGAGCCCTGCACTCTACACAGTATATTGTACTTTACATAGCCCTGACCAAGGTGTTTATTGTCCCAACAGTTGCAGGTTGTAATATATATACACACACAATGGCACAGTAAACAAAAGTCTGCATACATTACACTACTTTATAGTATAGTTGTATAGAACCTTTGTTACTCACCTGCTTGCAAGAGAGATTCAGAACTGGGCAAAGTGGTTTATGTACCCTAGGGCTTAGACAATAACCCACCTAACATTAAGCACTTACATCTTTTTAATGTTATGAAGTGAATTTTATGTTATCTCCATTCTCTTATATTTAAAGCCCTATTATTAAACAGTTGGAAACGCGACACCGTTTAACAGCCACTTTTTTATTAAAAGCACAATATGATTATTAATAATGTCAATTAACATGATAAAATGAAGAACTACAAGGGAAATTAAATTAATTTAGAAAACAGAATTAAATAATCCATTTAATTAATTCACTGATCAGCCATGAAGGTCTAATTAAAAAAAGTAAGGTTACATGTCTTAGCACAGCTAAGTGCTTTATACATATTTAATGAACTATAGTCATGGAGTATTTAATATCTGTAATAAAAAAAAAAAAAACATTTAACTTCTTTCCAGTCACCAAGTCAAAATACAAAATAATGCTTATAGATAACATCCTAGGTTGGACCGAGTCATATATTATAACCTTGAAATGTTAAACACATGTTTCTTAATTTCTTTGTGCATCCAAACAGCATAGCAGTTGTCATTTCATAAATGTACATATATGACATTAAAACAAAAATATTGGATTTAGTAGACTCAGTGGCAAACTTAAGGGTGTGGTCCAGACCAGGTGCTGGAAATCTAGGGGTTCCGGTCAGCCTCGGAATTTTTTGCACAGTGCTGTCAAACAGGTAGAAACAGGGCTGTAGTACCAGTATTATAGGCACTCTAGGACCGCTTCTGCCTAATTGACAGAGATTGTTCAGAGCCATGGGGAGGCTCCTCCTTGGTTCTGGTCACATGCATCTGTAAGTGAATCTGCCCTAAGGGGAGATCTTTCCAGGGGGGGGGGGGGGGGGTTGTACTGAGAAGGTCTTACTGGGGGAGTCTGTAATGAGGTGTCTGTACTGGGGGGGTCTATACACAGGAGTGTCTGTACTGGAGGTGTCTGAACAGGGGGGGGTTTGTACAGAGGAGTGTGTGTACTAGGGGTGTCTGTACTGGGGGTCTATATGCAGGAGTGTCTGTACTGGGGGGTCTATACGCAGGATTGTCTGTACTGGGGGAGTCTGTACTGAGGGGTCTGTACTGAGGAGTATCTATACTGAGGGTGTCTGTACTGGGGGGTCTATACACAGGAGCCTCTGTACTGGGAGTGTCTGTACAGGGGGGTCTGTACAGAGGAGTGTCTGTACTAGTGGTGTCTGTACTGGGGGGGTCTATATGCAGGAGTGTCTGTACTGGGGGGTCTATACGCAGGAGTGTCTGTACTGGGGGAGTCTGTACTAAAGGGGTCTGTACTGAGGAGTGTCTATACTGAGGGTGTCTGTACTGGGGGGTCTATACACAGGAGTGTCTGTACTGGGGGTGTCTGTACAGGGGGGTCTGTACAGAGGAGTGTGTGTACTAGGGGTGTCTGTACTGGGGGTCTATACTGAGGAGTGTCTGTACTGGGGCTGTCTGTACTTAGGAAGTGTGTTCTGGGGTACCTGTACTAGGGAGAGTGCCTGTACTAGAATGACTGTACTAAGAGGGGGTCTATACTGGGGGTGTTTGTACTGAGGGGGTCTGCACTGAGAGGTTAGGTTGGGAGGGGGGGACTTAACTGATGGAGCTTTATGGAGGGGTTGGGATGGTGTAGCACCTTACCCCAAAGGAACCGCTGGAAATTGTCCATGATTTTTTCCTAGTAGATTGCCCCGCAGTCAGGCACGCGATCACAGCCACTTTGCCTCAAAAACAGTCTAGGGCTGTTCTTTTTTGTTGTTTTTCTTTATGGAGTAACTGGGATAGGGTTGAGGGAATAGAGTGGGCTTACTCCAAAAAGAACTATGTACAAGTTGAGAACAGTAAACTCCTTTCTGTAAAGCTAAAGCAGAAGTCCTTGCACAAGCAAACTGTGGACTTGGCATTGTGACAGAAGAGGTTAAAAGGGTAAAAGCTTCTTCTTTTAGAGCAACAAAGCAGAGTGCCTTCACAAAGAACTAGATAGACTGAGCTTGTGAAGATTCCAGCCGATGTCCTCTTTAAACCAACACACAGGCGACTCTGTAGCACCAGAGGGGTGGCAGCAGCCCCAAAGTCTCTAAGATCTCACAGCAGTCTGTACTCACAAATGTCCAAGGAAAGTTGATTGTCTCCTGCCAACCTCTATCTAGATCTTCAGATATAAACAATGCACACAAAGTTTCAGCGCAAAGACCAAATCTACACCTTTATGTCTCTAGAAAGGATCTTTATATGTGGATGAGATCCCAAAAGTTCTTAGAAAATCATTATCTCATACACATAGATGGTGAAATTTCAATTAGTCACTCTATAGGTCAAATTGTACGGACCTTATGTGAAGCGCATGATTGAAACATATGATCTATGTAATATGGCTCAGTCCCAATGATAAACCATGATGAAAAAGGATCCTGATGGTCTAACAAAATTGTTTATTGCTGACAATATAGTCCAGACATAAAAAACTGCCGCTGTCAGCAGTTGAACCATAAAAACATAAACAAAGAAATAAATAAAGCAAAAACAACCAATCAGCTGAATGCAATGGAGTAAGACAGACCTGGATGAGAAGATCTCTCTGTCACCTTTTGGCCAAGGAGGTGAAAATATAGTGCAGCTGTCTGGCTGTAAGCAACAAGCTGAGGAGAGCTGTCAACCGTCACCCGGAAGGAAGATCTGATTACCTCTCCATAAGGCAGTGTTGGCTTCAAACCAAGGGATCTTGCAGCTAGATGTCGTTACTCTAAAGCGCCCACCAGTGTTGGAGCTGAGCTGAGTAGGCTGCAGGTGATGTCCGTGGCTACGAAAACAAAAGCCGACCGGAGCTGGATGATACTGGGGCCGCTTGTAATCTGCATCCAAGATCTCATCCACTTATAAAGATCCTTTCTAGAGACATATAGCATACCTCCCAACTTTTTGAGATAGGAATGAGGGACACCTATTAGTATATAGACATAGGACACACCCCTGCTACGCCCCTTAAATTAGATTTGTACAAAAAAAAAAATGTTAATTAGACCCACAAGTGCATTTTTTTACTACTACAATTTCTTTATATTAGCTTTTGGAAATTACAAATGAAGCAATTTAGAAACTGAATGAAAGGTTTAGCACTGTGTAGCCCAGCCCCCTGGGGAGTGGATAAGTGTACACACATCCTCCTCACTTCGATTGCCCTGAGTGTTGTCCAACCCACTTGACACTATAGGTTCTGTCATGGTAAATGATTAGAAACTACCAGAGTTTGCAGTAAAGAATCACGTTTTACTAATCTTTAACTTGCGTTTAGTAAAATGCACAAACAGTTGCAATGCAATAGCCAACACAGAAATATTAACCACTTTACCACCAAGCCTATTTTTGACACTTTTTGTTTACAAGTTTAAATCAGTATTTTTTGCTAGAAAACTACTTAAAACCCCCAAACATTATATATATTTTATTAGCAAAGACTCTGGAAAATAAAATGGCGGTCATTGCAATATTTTTTGTCACGCGGTATTTGCGCAGCGGTCTTTCAAACGCCATTTTTTTGGGAAAAATTATGAAAAATCACATTTCACTGCATCTAAAAAAAAACAAACAGTAAAGTTAGTCCATTTTTTTTATATATTGTGAAAGATGATGTCATGCCGAGTAAATAGATACCCAACATGTTATGGTTTAAAATTGCGCACACCCGCGGAATGGCGACAAACTATGGTCAATAAAAATCTCCATAGGCTACTTTTTAAAATGTTTTAATGGTTAACAGTTTAGAGTTAGAGTGTAGCTCTTTTTTTAAATTATTGCTCACGCTCTGGCGATCGCGGCAATACCTCACATGTGTGGTTTGAACAGCGATTTCATTTGCGGCGCGACTTCCATATACATTTTCTTTCGTGCGCGAGCTAACGGCGACGTGGGCGGCTACATTTTTTTTTACTATTTATTTATTTATTTATTTTTTAATTTTAACACAGGCTTTTTTTAAAAAAAAAATCTGATCACTTTTATTGCTGTCACAAGCAATGCAAACATCCCTTGTGACAGCAGTATGCAGTGACAGGTACTCTTTATGGAGGGATCGAGGGTCTAAAAGACCCTCGACCCCTCCACTACACTTCCATGTATTCAAAACACCAAAAACTGCATTTTTGAATACTGTCACTTTTTGAATCTGCCGCCTTTAGCAGCACAGTAACCCGGACATGACGTCATGGACACCGCCTCTGGGTTACGTCATCGGAGACCCGATCAAAGCTCCATCCAGCCGGCGGACGTGCCGGCTGGGTGCTCGGGTCTCCCGGTGGGACGGGAGACCCGGGCAAAGCCATAGAAGGCGGCAGGAGGGGGGGATGTCCCCTTCCCCTCGCGGGGGTAACAATCGAGTGGCTCCCGATCCGCATCGGTCATTACCGCCGGAAAGCTGACCGCTGATTCTACAAACGGTACCGGGATGATGCCTCTAGCTAGAGACATCTCCCCGGTACAACCACGCAAAGTCAGCCGACGTAGGTCTACGTGGCTAGACGTAAAGTGGTTAATAACAAAATGATCCTGAATTCCCAAACTGCGACTGAATAAGGTTCAGCACTCAGGATCAAAAGAACAACTCTAGCATATATATATATATATCTGTCCTCTGTCTTTTTGTCTGTTTCGTCTCTGTTTGTCCTGTGTCTTGTTATTCTTTTTGAATATATATATATATATATATATATATATATATATTGATATATGATGGAGAATCAATATTCTGGAAACTTATGATTACACTACTTCTTTAGTATAAGGCGAGAGTGACCACGAATCAATGCTTGACAGTATTATGGAGTAACTCCAACTATTAATAACTTTTCAGCAGCCCTAATATGCTGGCACTAAGCTAAATATCAGAGTGCACTCTTTAATCTATAGGGGGCCCCCTTTGCACTAGATTGCAAGAGTCTCCTGGATGAGCGAGGCCTTGCTAGTCTTAGTCGGCAAGTACTCAGCCAATCCAAAGAAAGTATTTGTAATCCACAGTAAAGGTGATTGAACAACCGTAATCCCCATGACAATAGCTAGGAAAGGAGAAGATAGGTTTCTGTATTCCACAGTTGATGGTCAATCTCACACTGAAGAGGAGGGGCAAGGCCTTCTAATCGCACTATCTGAGCTACAGTGTCCTGTGGCGACCGTTAGGGCTAATATGGCCTTCCGCTAAACTGCTCCGCAGACCTTCCCATATTCAGTCTGGAAGTACAGCAGATACTTTAAACTTGATTTCTCTCACCCAATGTGACAAACTCTGCGTTCCACTGTCCACTCCAGCAGTGTCCCGCTCTCCTCAGCGACACTCACAGCCTCTCAGAGCGTCTCTCCGCTCGGCCGACCACCGAGATCCTCCCACACACCGCTCACTCTGACTCCGGTGTCTGTCCGCTAGGCCTCTGGCCTATCCTTCTGTGCTCCGGCAGCTCTATCCCTCCTCACAGCGTGCTGTCCTCGAGGCAAGAGACCGAAACTTGGTCCTGCCCCCTTTATAAAGACACTCTCAACAGGCTCCGCAACTCCCACTGCTCCCTGTGAGAAGAGTCCAATCACACAGGCAATCCATGGTCCTGGCTCCTCCCAGAACTATATCTCCCATATTTCAACAAGTCAGTACTTTATAGAAACTTTAACAACAGAACAGTCTGAACAACACTAACCTTGCGACCAGGCTACAACTGTAAAACACTTTTTGATAGATAAATAGTGCATTTTATATACAACTATATAGATAAGAACAAAATGAGAGACAAATGAAGAGGAAAGAGGGACAGAGGGACTTTGTTCCAAATCAGGGACAGTCTCTCAAAATCAGGGACAGTTGGGAGCTATGATATAGGTTTGGTCTTTGTGCTGAGACTATGTCTTGTGTTTAGATTTTCAGATGAAAGCCCGTGTTAGCTCTCTGCAGCTTCAGCATCCAGGCCCCCCAGCTAGCCCAGGCCTTACGAACAGAAAGCACATGGCAGGGCTCCCCAGAGGGCAGAAAGCCCCCCAGGCTGGATTTCTACTCTACAGGCATAGACCCAGCAGGTCTGTGTCTCAGAATATATATATTAGGGCAGGGCTGTATAAATATTCATGCTCCTATCTGTATTGCTCCACACCTATGCTCCAGAAAATTCTACTGCTCTCTGGAAAACAGAAGAAACAATCAAACTAGCAGCAGCAAAATCACTGAGCAGAAATAAAAACAGCAGAAAGAGGGCGCCTGGGTCAGTGTGATAGTAAAAAAAAGTAACACTTTATTCAGATACACTTACATAAAAGTATCTTGCAAGCTGCGCACAGGGTGGCTGTGGATCACCAATCAAACAGCCAGTCATCATGAGGGATGAGAAGACCGCTGTGGGGATAAGCTTGAACCCACTGTATGAAGGTATATATATCCAGCTCTCACACCCGCTCTCACAGAACTGGCAAAAGACCAAATCAGGATGGGGGGGGGCTGCAACGCGTTTCTGAGGCCCCACCACCTTCTTCAGGCAAACCCACCCCCCTTTAGAGGGGAAAATTTATACTGTCTGGAAGGAATAAAAAAAAACAGCCAATCAGCATAGAGACCGGGCGTGGCTAATCGCCCAATCGACAGGGTAATACTGGCTGGCTTTTATAGCTGCCATTCAATCTCCAATGATTATAACTGTCATAGCACGGCACAAGTGAACCTATAGCACAGCGGGCAACAAGCTAAAAAGAATATAAAATAGAATAAAGGAAAATGGGCATGATTACAGAAAATCCTTAAAAATTATAAAAATATCTAAACCGAGTGAACGGCTGCATAGTAACACATCTATGATAGTATTTTATAATAAATGGATAAAAAAATGAATAACCAGTGGCGGCCCGTGCATAGCGGGCGCCAGGGCGCCGCCCCCCTACCCCTAAAAAAAAGAAAAAAAAAATGACAGCGAACAAATAAAGTTTTAAAAAAAAAAAAAAATTGGGTTCGCCGGCCTTTGTAATGGAAGTGGTGGCTAGGGGGGGGGTTACGTCCCAGAAGAGGCGCCGATCGGCAGCCTTCTGGGGGCGTAACCCGATCGCAAGTACTTGCGATTGGACACCCCCACTTTCGGATATCCTGGCTGTGATTGGTCCAGTCTCCAGCCTGGACCAATCATCATCCAGGACATCCGATCCCTGACGTCACAATGGGGGCGGTGCCGGTGCGTGAGTCAGTCACTCACCATCACCGCCGCTCGGAGGACGAGGGAGAAGCCGCTCTCCTTCCCGCCGCCGCAGAGAGGACGGACTGGATCGAGGAGGGAAGAACCCGCCGCCGCCGCCAGGTAAGTGCATTAAATTGAAGGGAGCATGCACGCTGCACTCTGCATTGATTGGGGGACAATGCTGTGGGCACTCTGCATTTATTGGGGTACATTGCTGTGGCACTCTGCATTTATTGGGGTACAATGCTGTGGGCACTCTGCATTGATTGGGGGACAATGCTGTGGGCACTCTGCATTTATTGGGGGACAATGCTGTGGGCACTCTGCATTTATTGGGGGACAATGCTGTGGGCACTCTGCATTTATTGGGGTACAATGCTGTGGCGCTCTGCATTTATTGGGATACAATGCTGTGGCACTCTGCAATCATTGGGGTACAATGCTGTGGGCACTCTGCATTTATTGGGGTACAATGCTATGGCGCTCTGCATTTATTGGGGTACAATGCTGTGGCGCTCTGCATTTATTGGGATACAATGCTGTGGCACTCTGCAATCATTGGGGTACAATGCTGTGGGCACTCTGCATTTATTGGGGTACAATGCTGTGGCGCTCTGCAATCATTGGGGTACAATGCTGTGGCACTCTGCAATCATTGGAGTACAATTCTGTGGCACTCTGCAATCATTGGGGTACAATGCTGTGGCACTCTGCAATCATTGGGGTACAATTCTGTGGCGCTCTGCATTTATTGGTGTACAATGCTGAGGCGCTCTGTATTTATTGGGGCACAATGCTGTTGCGCTCTGCATTTATTGGGGTACAATGCTGTGGGCACTCTGCATTTATTGGGGTACAATGCTGTGGGCACTCTGCAATCATTGGGGTACAATGCTGTGGGCACTCTGCATTTATTGGGGTACAATGCTGTGGGCACTCTGCAATCATTGGGGTACAATGCTGTGGGCACTCTGCATTTATTGGGGTACAATGCTGTGGGCACTCTGCAATCATTGGGGTACAATGCTGTGGCGCTCTGCAATCATTGGGGTACAATGCTGTGGCACTCTGCAATCATTGGGGTACAATGCTGTGGCGCTCTGCAATCATTGGGGTACAATGCTGTGGCACTCTGCAATCATTGGGGTACAATGCTGTGGCACTCTGCAATCATTGGGGTACAATTCTGTGGCGCTCTGCATTTATTGGGGTACAATGCTGAGGCGCTCTGTATTTATTGGGGTACAATGCTGTGGCGCTCTGCATTTATTGGGGTACAATGCTGTGGGCACTCTGCAATCATTGGGGTACAATGCTGTGGGCACTCTGCAATCATTGGGGTACAATGCTGTGGCACTCTGCAATCATTGGGTGACAATGCTGTGGGCACTCTGCAATCATTGGGGTACAATTCTGTGGCACTCTGCAATCATTGGGGTACAATGCTGTGGCACTCTGCAATCATTGGGGGACAATGCTGTGGGCACTCTGCAATCATTGGGGACAATGCTGTGGCGCTCTGCAGTGATTGGGGACAATGCTGTGGCGCTCTGAATTGAAAGGGGCATGCACGCTGAACTCTGCATTGTGGGGGCACAGCACAGTGTTTATTGCATTGAAGGGGGCACAGCACAGTGTTTATTGCATTGAAGGGGGCACAGCACAGTGTTCATTGCATTGAAGGGGGCACAGCACAGTGTTCATTGCATTGAAGGGGGCACAGCACAGTGTTCATTGCATTGAAGGGGGCACAGCTTCAAAGTCACGCAATTTTTTTACTGCGTTTTTTGGCGCGAAGCAATACCTATTACATTTTTCTTTTTGAGCCCCCCCAAAAATTTTGAGCACCAGCCGCCACTGTGAATAACTATATAAAAAGTGACATCAAATAGAATAACACTGAGCAGACCTAACTAATCGCATGCAGCTGCACTGATTACAGTGAGCTAGAAATTAATATACCTAACACAGCAAATACAGCCACACTAGTTACAGAGAGACAAGCTAAACATACCTAACCACAAAAACACAGCTCCACTGAACATATTAAGCCAGAACTAACTCTACATAACCCTAGCACATATCTAGGAGGGTGCTACACTGGGAAGAGGGTCTGTACTGAGTGGTTAAGCTTAGAAGAGAGTCTATACTGGGGGGGTCTGTAGTGAGGGATCAGGCTGGGAAAGGAGTTGGTACTGAGGTGGTAATCTGGGAGGGGGGTTCAGGGCTGTGCGGGAAGATCTGTACCGGGGGCAGAGATGTATAGTAACTAAGTAGAACTACTTCACTACTGTACTTAAGTACCGAAAGGCGGTATCTGTACTTTCCTGGAGTAGAATTTTTTTCTCCTACTTCCACTTTTACTTCACTACATTTTTTCGATGATTTCAATAGTTCTACTCCGATATTTTTTTTTTTGTGCTGCATAGTTACTCGTTACAATTATAAAAATTACCACTGCCAGAACAGTAGATGGCAGGTTTCATGAAGTTCAAAAAAATGTGTATAATGTCATGTGTAAATCAGCGCATATGAAAATAAATGCTACTGTATGTATAAATAAAATGGTCTACATATCTGCTGTTAAGGGGAAAGAGAACCTCCCAACCAAGGAGAGTCACAAGCGCACATAGACCTTTTTTCTGGTAAGAGGCTGATTTTGCTTTTTTCACTGAAGTTGAGAGAAAAGGGTGTGGCAGTTTTGTTTCACTGGAAGAGTCCATTTGGATATTATTTTGCACTGACAAACTGACAGACTCCATGGCAGCACACGTATGGGTAGGCTCCGCCTCCTCTCCTACCCTATAGGACCCCACTCCCATAAATTTTTGCTCCAAGCCAGGAGCCGTGTTCCTTTTTTGTCCTCCTGCAAGAGAAGTCTTACCTTATAGGATGCGTTTTCTTACATACCTGGTGGCGTGTGGCTTTCCTGGAGGATGCCTCTTCTATCTCAGTCCAGCAATCTCAGTATTATCTGGGTGGACCCGGGCAATTTGAAATGATGCCGGAAGATGCCGTAAATCCTGAATGAGAGGTGGGCTGCATCGCTTGGCCAAATGTCCTTGCTGCTAGCGGGAGGCCCTCATGCCCTGATGCACATGCCAGTCTCCGGGTTGAGGAGCGTTCTAGGGTCTTCTGATGGTATCGGTGGTAATGTATTGCTCATTTTTTGTATCTTGTATTTTTTGCTTTTCCTGGTTGGTATGGCGGCTGGAGCGTTTCTGCCTTCTAGATCGCCGCTCTCGGCTCCTCCCCCGCTTCCCTGGTTCCCGATTGGGTGTTCAGGGTGAGGCTTGGTTCCCCGCAGTGGTCTGCACGTGAGCACACTCTATTCCCGGTCCTCGATGATGCCGCGGCGTCACGGGGGCGTGGCTTTACGGCTCCCGGGAAATTTAAACAGCTGTTTGAGCTGTCATTCTTGAGATGTCTGTGGGCTTTGAGGCGGCCTGTGTTGGGTAAATCCTGTGCTGAGTCAGTCCTGCACGAATGGGGGAGGGCGACTGTGGGAAGGTAAGATTGGATTCTTACACTCTGCCTATTGCAGGTTATTTCGCTGTGATCTGCAATGGATGCCTCACCGCCCCTCGGTGGCCAGTCCCTGCGCAACAGGTGAGTTTTGTTTTAAACTCTCGCTTGTCTGCCAGCTGGCTTACTGTAGCCTGAGCTTTTTCTTTCCTATGTGTTTCAGCCCATTTAGGTCTGACCAACGTCCTGCATCTGGATCAAAGGATAGGTCACCTTCAGGCCATCATCGTGCATCATCCAAATCCAGGCACCGTAGATCCAGGTCTAGATCTAGGCGCCATGAGGATATTCCAGGCTCAGTCAGCCTCCGGTCTTCCCGCCATGCTGACCGCCCCACACGCAAATCCTGCTGGGGCTGTAGGACTGTAGTCCCTGAAGACAGATCCCTGTGTGATGCCTGCTATTCTCGGGCAATCAAGGAAAAACAGGTCCCAGATCAACCAGTGGAAACTCTGGTCAGGCGGATCGTTCAAGAATCCCTCAGGGATTGGGATCCTAGCCGGCTGTCTGGTCATGCATCTGATACACCAGTTCCCCTTCAGAGGGAAGATTTAGAGCCAGGCACTTCCCAGCCGAGTCGCTTCTCGGAGGATTCCTCTGGAAGTGAGGATGACCTAGAGGACCAAAATACAGGTTTTGAATTTGCCATGGTCCCACCGCTAGTGAAAGCGGTAAAAGAGGCGTTGAAGTGGGAAGAGCCAGCGGATTCCCTAGCAAAACAGAGGAAATATTTTAAACACCTCAAAAAAGAGCGAAATCATTTCCCTTTCCTGAGCGAACTGGGAGAAATCATCACAGACAAATGGGAAGGAGTTGAAAGAAAGAACTCCCTGTCGTCCAAGATCTCTAGGTTGTATCCTTTGAAGACTGAAAAGGTAAAACATCTTGATTCGGCACCTACGATAGACGCAGCCTTAATGAGGTTGGTTAAACACGTTACCCTGCCATTAGAAGATTCTGTCTCATTTAAAGATGGTCTGGATAGACGAATTGATACAGATCTTAAAAAGATCTATCTATCAGCTGGTATGACCTGCAAACCAGCCCTGGCTCTAGCAGCCATGTCTAAGGCTATGGAGGCCTGGGTAGACAATGTGGAGGCCACACTGCAAAGTGTCTCAGAGGAAGTAGCCAGAAATTCGGCTATCCAAGAGTTAAGGTTGGCAACGGCTTTTTTGGGGAGGCTTCCATTGATATCATTCGCCTGGTGGCACGGGTCATGCTCTCCTCTGTCACGGCCAAACATGCTTTGTGGTTACGTCCTTGGCTGGCCGACCCTGCTTCCAAGCAAGCCTGGTGCAGGATTCCTTTCGAGGGTATGTCACTTTTTGGCAATAAGCTGGACAGTGCCATTACCCGTGCCACTGGTGGTAAATCGGGTTTCCTCCCTCAGGATCGTCGTTTGCTAGACCGCAGAAGATTTCAGGACAAACAGAGCTCGGATCGATCCAGAGAAGCCCGCTCTTAAAGGCCTGGTCGTGAGTTCAGGAAGCACTGGAAACGATCGCAACCTATGGGTCAGAAGTTCAACAAGGGGACAACTTCAGGTGGTCGGGAGGCCACAAAGTCCTTTTGATATCAGGCCTGCCCAGGCGCTGCGAGTAGGCGCTCACCTGCGTCAGTTTGCGCACGTTTGGGCAGCCACGATCACAGATCAGTGGACCGTCAAGACCGTGTCTTAAGGTCACGTTTGGTCCTTCGAAGAAACTCCTGTTCTTCGGTTTATTCCTACGGCTCTACCTCGTGTGGAAGAAAAGAAGTCAATTCTTCTGTCATACGTAGATTCCCTGATCTCCCAAGGCGCTGTCATTCCAGTTCCGGCCGAAAAAAGGTTTCAAGGCCTTTATTCACCTCTGTTCATGGTGCTAAAGAAAAGCGGCACCTGGAGGCCAGTGATAGATCTGACTCATCTAAACTCCTTCATAAGGAAAGAGAGGTTCAGGATGGAAACGCTCTTCACTATCCGTCAAGTGGTGCAGCCAGAGATTTGGATGATCTCTATAGATCTGAAAGATGCCTACTTTCATGTCCCAGTAGCAGCAGAGCTGCAAAAATGTCTTTGCTTCACCATGGGTCAAGTGCATCTCCAGTTTACCTGTCTCCCTTTCGGGCTTACCACCTCACCTCGGGTCTTTTCAAAGATCTTACTGGCTATTGTAGCTCTGATCAGATCAAAAGGGATCCGATTGTTTCACTAGTTAGATGATCTGCTTCTTCTTTCACAAGACCAAGATCAGATTCTGCAACACAGGTCTCAGGTGATCTCCACCCTTCAAGAATTCGGGTGGCTTTTGAACCTGGAATAAAACCATCTGGATCCTACAAAATCCTTGATCTTCCTGGGGGCGCTCTTCAACACCTCCAGGGGCACCATCTCTCTACCAGTGGAGAAGATTCCAGTGATCCGCAGCAGGATACAACCGGCAATGTCAACCTCTCATCTTCGGGCCTCTCAGTGCCTAAGAATAATAGGGACTATGGTCTCCACGGCTCCCATGGTCAAGTGGGCACAGTGGAGGATGAGGCCCTTTCAAACCGGATTCCTCCGTCAATGGAGCTCCAGGAAACCAGATACTCCTATCCGGATAACATCCTCCATGAGGGCGAGTCTGTCTTGGTGGCTTCAATGGGAAAATCTCCTAAATTGCTACACAATCGTTCCCGTTCCTTGAATCGTTGTAACGTCAGATGCCAGCAGGACGGGCTGGGGCGCGCACTGCCTGTCGGAGGTGGCCCAGGGCAGGTGGGACTTTCCCACTCTCGGGCTGGTCTCAAATGTCCTGGAGCTTCGGGCGGCTTTTCGTGCCATCCAGGCTTTCCGTCACTTGGTGACAGGGTCCTCGGTTCTTTTGCGGCTAGACAGTACGACGGCAGTCGCATATATCAAGAGAAAGGGGGGCACCCGCAGTTCCTCCCTTCTGGAAGAAGTGAAACCGATCATGTCATGGGCCCAATGGAATCTTTCCAACTTGTCAGCTGCCTACCTTCCGGGAGTCCAGAACATAAAGGCAGATTTTCTGTCAAGAACCGTTCTAGACAACAATGAATGGTCCCTTCATCCGGAAACCTTCAAGTGGGTCACCTCTCTGGGGATCCTTCCGGAGGTAGACCTGTTTGCCTCTCCAAGAAATGCCAAACTGAAGAAGTTCTACTCGAGATGGCGTTTTCCCCAAGCCTACGGGGTAGATGCTCTGATGGACCACTGGAAGTTCCACAAAGCATATGCTTTTCCCCCAGTCCCAGTAATATTCAAATTCCTGCAGAGACTCAGGAGAGAGAGTAGAGGTCATAGCAATCCTTCCGTTTTGGCCGAGGAGACCTTGGTTTCCCCTGTTGTTTCAACTGAGTTTCCGGGATCCTGTTGTCCTGCCATTCAGGCCAGACCTTCTGTCTCAGGGTCCAGTGCTGCATCCCTGCCCAGCGCAACTACATCTCATGGCATGGTCCTTGAGAGGGAAAGACTAAAGGCTCTTGGTTACAATGTTAAATGCCAGAAGACCGGGCACCAATAAAGTCTACGAGAGGATTTGGTCTAGATTCAAGGATCACATGGCTAATGAGTCTGGTTCCATCACTAATCCTAAAATTCATCATGTTCTGGGGTTTCTCCAGTGAGGCTTAGACCTATCCCTAGCTGTCGGCTCTCTCCGAGTCCAGATCTCAGCCATCTCTGCCTTCACGGGGACTGCATGGGCAAAACATCCTCTGGTTCGACAGTTTTTCAGAGGTGCGTCTAGGATGAGACCTCCCAGGAAACCCAGGTTCCCCAAATGGGACCTTCCTTAGTCCTTGAGTTTCTCTCATCAACAGTTTTGGAACATGGAGATTCGCTCTTCCTTAAGAATCTTTCTATGAAGACGGCTTTTTTGATAGCCATCACATCCGCTAAACGTGTCTCCGAAACTAGTGCTTTGGGTTGTAAAGAACCATTCTTGACATTCTTCCCTGATTGGGTCGTCCTGGTCCCTATGCTGGGGTCCAAGCCGAAGGTAAACTCAGTCTTTCATGTCAAGCAAGAAATTGTTTTGGTAAAAAATATACTGTGTATATTAGCGCGCCAGAGAGGTGGTATCTATAACCTGGTTTAGATTTATATAAATAAATAAATTACGTGATAATAAATTAAATGCAGCTGCTAGTAAAGTGCGGGTGCAAAATTGAAAGAAAAAAGTGTATTTCAGATGTATTTCTGTTTGAGGAAGGACGTTATCTCTATAGCCCGAAACTTTTTACTTGATGGAATACTCTGCAATTGTACTGGTGATTTACAGGGATTACATCTCATTCTTTGGCCCGTGGTTGGAGGAGACTCATCCCATGGTGGAAGATTAATCGCAGTGCCTGTCCATATCCAGGGAGAGGGAATCCGAACCTGGAAAGGATTTTCTTATTGAAGCACGATTAGTCCTAGTGTCATAAGACATATAGGACCCACAGCATCTGGTGAGTGGGCAATTTATTTATTTTCACGGGAAAGGAAGCACCAAGTTATTAAGGAAGAAGCACCAGCACTTAAGTTACACATATTGGATTTGGACTTTATTAATTTTAAATTTTAATTTTTAATGATTTATTTAATTGTTGATTGATTATCACTACACACTGGATGAACATTTATTTTGAAGTGATCTATTTTCATTATTATATTTGTATTATTTAATTTTTTCACTATGAATTTTTAGCACTTATTTAAATATATGTATTTCCATTAGGGAACAGCAAGCGCTAGAGGTATCACTATTGTGAATACTTTTTTCTTTCAAGAAATTGTTTTACCTACATTCAAATCTCAAGATGACCAGAGTATCCATCCGTTGGATGTGGGTGAAGTCCTACAGTTGTACTTGAAGTTCACAGCATCTTTTCGCAAGTCAGACTATCTATTTGTTCTCTTTTATGGAAAGAATAGAGGCAAGAGGGCTTCCTCCAGAACTATATCTAGTTGGATAGTTCAGACCATCCAGTGGGCATACAGAGCCAAGGGACTGGCTCCTCCGGAAGTGGTGACGGCTCATTCCACCAGAGGGATTTCGACGTCATGGGCGGCTTCCCTTCACGTTGCACCGGATGTCATTTGCAGAGCGGCCTCATGGTCCTCGATTAATACTTTCATGTCACAATATTGTGTTGAACCTGCTTCTTTATCCTCGGGTTGATTTTGGTTTAAAAATATTGTCTGTTGACGGTGCAAATTAAACCTATTTCTGTTTGACCAGCAGTTGCCCGCCTGGGTGTGTATGGCTAGTTATTTCCCATACATATGCTGCCATGGAGTCTGTCAGGAAAACGGAAAATTTATATCCATAATTACCGTAATTTTCCTTTCCTGATGGACTCCATGGCAGCAGGAGTTCCCTCCCATCTGCTGGAGTAGTCTATTTATGGAACACGGCTCCTGGCTTGGAGCAAAAATTTATGGGAGTGGGGTCCTATAGGGTAGGAGAGGAGGCGGAGCCTACCCATACGTGTGCTGCCATGGAGTCCATCAGGAAAGGAAAATTTGGATATAAATTTTCCGTTTACCTTCATCCTCCAGGTAAGGGGGAAATCCGCAAGGTGGTGGGAGTCTGCACCTATTATTTGGAATAGCACCTGTTTGATTCCTGCACCTTTGAAAATATATTCATCTTGTTTTGTCACATATATATGGTATTATGGCATTATATATATGGACTTTTTATTGACTTTGATTTCATACACTCTTCCTTTATTTCATTATTGGAATATATTGTTGTATATCACATTGGTTTATATATGATTTTGCACAATCGTATCGTGGAGAAAAAAAAACATGCAGGGAAGAGAAGGAGGGATGCTTTAAAGGGGGAAGGGAGGGACATACTTTATCTGTTTTTGTTTACAAAAATTTACAGCCAAAGGAATTGTGATTGTCCTTTAGGTTAATCATTTGAAATAATAAAAAACAATATGATGTTCAAACTTTTGACTTCTTTCTTTAATAACTACATACCACAGTACTTGTACTTTTACTTTCAGTACTTGAGTAGCAATTTTTTTTTAAAAAAGCTACTGGTACTTTTACTTTCAGTACTTGAGTAGCAAAATTAAAAAAAAAAAAAAATACTTGCAATACTTAAGTACAAAAAATGTTGAATACTTTAGTACTTCTACTCAAGTCACTTTTTGATAGAGCACTTCCACTTCTACTCAAGTCACTTTTTGTTTCGAGTACTTTATACAAGTGTGACCGGGGGTAGGTTGGGGCTGTTGGTTGAGATTTGTAATGTGGGGGATATGGACTTTGTGGGGTTGAGTGGAAAAGCAGGAGGGGTGCATTTTTCACTCCTGAGTGTGTAGGTACAAATACTGGGGCATACGTGTGCTGTGTAAGCAGTAAGTTTGCTCAGGTTTTATTTAACCATGACTCTTTAACCCCTTCCTATTGTGAACACATTCTGGCCACACCCACAAATAAATGCAGTGCAAAAGTTGGATGGGTCAGATTTTGTTAAAAGAAAAAAACACTGACAGTAACCCTGTCTATCATCGCTGAAAAGTATTGCCTCGTTTCCACTGAGCGGATCGGTTTGGGTCGGGTCGGTACGGTACGCTATTTTGAGTGTTTCCATTATGAAAGTGGCCCATACAACCGAACCAAACCGCACCATTCCTGGTCCACCTTCAGATGTAGGGCCATGGGAAATGGTACGGTATAGTTAGGGCGGAGCTACTGGCGTCTTACGATACATTCCACTGATTGGCGGACAGGAAAACTTCAATGCTTACGTCAAACGAAAAGCTCAGTCCAGATAATAGTCCAGACTTGCAGTGGAAACGCTAACCTGAATAGGCTGGACCATTAAAACCCTTCCAAACTGTACCAACCTGAACCGTTTCGCTCAGTGGAAACAAGGCATATGTCTTAGTTCATAAGAGCAGTCTAATAGTATAGCGTCTTTACCTAAGGGGAATTTGTGGTTATTATAGAGTCTACGACAGCAGTACCTTATATACACTATATTACCAAAAGTATTTGGATGCCTGCCTTTACAAGCACATTAACTTTAATGGCATCCCAGTCTAAGGCCCCTTTCACACTTGCGGACCGTTCAGATCCGCCTGTCAGTTTTTCAGGCGGATCTGAACGGTCCCCCCATGCATCTCTATGGGACATCGGATGTCAGCGGAGACATGTCCGCTGACATTCGATCCGATCCTGTCCGTCAAATCCAGACGGATTGAAACTCTATTTTCCATCCGTCTGGTGGATCGGATCAGATAAGAACAGACAGGCGGTCCATTCTCATCCGATTCCCTCATAGAGGAGAGCGGGGATCTGACACCTCCATCTCCGCACACAGAGCGGCGATGGAGCTGTCATCCGCCTGCTCATCAGGGGATCGGCGGATCGATCCCCCGCTGAGCAGCACGGTTCCGTTGATGGAATGGAGCCGTGTGAAAGGGGCCTTACTCTATAGGGTTCAATATTTCGTTTGCCCACCCTTTGCAGCTATAACAGCTTCAACTCTTCTGGGAAGGCTGTCCACAAGGTCTAGGAGTGTGTCTATGGAATGTTTGACCATTCTTCAAGAAGTGCATTTGTGAGGTCAGGCACTGATGTAGATGGGAAGGCCTGGCTCGCAGTCTGCGCTCTAATTCATCCCAAAGGTGTTCTATCGGGTTGAGGTCAGGGCTCTGTGCAGGCCAGTCCAGTTCCTCCACCCCAAACTCGCTCATCCATGTCTTTTTGATTATCCTGAAGGAGAAAAACTTAAAACCCATTGAAAATCTGTGGAATGACTTGAAGACTGCAGTCCACAAATGGTAATCTTAAAATGTAACTGAACACTCAATAAAAACCATTGAAAGTAAAAAAAAAAAAAAATGTAACTGAACTTGAGCAGTTCTGTAAAGAAGAGTGGGCAAATATTGCAAATTCTAGATGTGCAAAGTTAGTAGAGACATATCCCAACTGACTGTAGGCTGTAAATAAAGCAAAAGGTGACTCAACAAAATACTGACACAAGAGGGTAATCCTTTTTCCAACTCAGCAATTCTATTTTATTTTTCCTGACCAGTTGGTGTTATATCTTTCACTTGAATTTTATAAGTTGCACTGAGTAAATACAGCTGGATAAAACAAAAAATGTGTCTGTCTTCATTTTAACCTGCAAAGCAACAAAATGTGATTATTTTAAAGGGGGGTGATTCTTTTCTATACCCACTGTATATATAGTTGTACTGTTTATAGGTTTATTCCACAGATCCCACGGAGCGGTGTGGCTCTCGTTCTGGGACGGTGCCCCAGAACCGCCTCTCTCACGTGCCTGCGGGGGGCGCGCAGTGCGGCAATCATAGCCGCGCCGTGTTGCTAGGACACAGCGCGACCCTGATCTTGGTAAAGAGCCAATGACGTGTGTGTGTGTGTGTGTATATATATATATTCTTTCTAAAGGTGTATGTAATGTATTGCCAAACCTTTGTTTTCTACTTTTAGGATAGAGGAGGAAAGGGTTTCTTTTTTTTTGTCTGTGTACCATACATATTCCCTTTAATTCATGTCCCAGAGAAGAATGAAAGATTCCTAAGACCTCATTTTATTGCAGACAATTCTAAAATTTTTAATTCTAAAATGATTACCAGTACAAAGAGAGGCTTGAATCTCCACAACAAGTATAAAAACATGACAGAAAGTCTGACCCTTCCCCACTCTGTTCAAAGTGTAAAAAAAAAAAAAAAAATTGTAAAGATTAAATTTTTATGTTTTGTTTATGTGATAGAAAACCTGACAAAAAATTTGTAACATGCTGAGGCTATTCTACATCCGTCCTCTATTTTTCTGATTGGGAAAATTAGGATAATGGAGTATGGTGTTCCCTCTGTCTGTATGCATCTCCCCCTGCCTCCCCCAGTGCTTTGTCTATCTCAGCTGGTTTGGAATGGGCTGTGTCTGATGTTCATGTGAATACCACAATCCAGTATGTACCATTATATGAGATGGTTCTTATATTCTAGGCATAAAGTATTGCAATGTATAAAAGAACTCCAACAAGTATGAGGAAATATAAGATAAGATTGTACAAATATACACGTCTTAGGAATGTAGCCTTTCCAACTTTTTAACCATTGTGTAATGTGTTTTATATACATTGCATCCGGAAAGTATTCACAGCGCTTCACTTTTTCCACATTTTGTTATGTTACAGCCTTATTCCAAAATTGATTAAATTCATTATTTTTCTCAAAATTCTACAAAGAATACTCCATAACAACAATGTGAAAGAGGTTTGTTTGAAATCTTTGCAAATTTATTACAAATAAAAAACTAAAAAATCACATGTACATAAGTAGTCACAGCCTTTGCCATGACTCTCAAAATTGAGCTCAGGTGTTTCATATTTCCACTGATCATCCTTGAGATGTTTCTACAACTTGATAGGAGTCCACCTGTGGTAAATTCAGTTGATTGGACATTATTTGGAAAGGCACATACTGTAGCTGGCCAGCTATAACCTGTCCTAGGTTGCTAATATGACCTACATGCATTTACAGCTAGACCTGTTAATGACCTCAATACAGTGCATATGTTTATATGTGAGAGACAAAAGCAGAGTTATTTGCTGTGATTTCATGTTTGGATGTCACATAACAGTTATATATTGTGTTCACAGAAGCAAAGGAAAAATATGCCTGTAAGATTCATTTGTATGCATGTAAGGTGAGCTCAGACGCAGCAGAGTTGAAGCCAGAGGGCACAGAGTTAAACTTTATTACCCATAAGGAGTTTGTGGCCAATCACAGCCAATCTCTCACTCAGCAACAGTCTTGGCCAATCACAGCCAGCCTTACACCCATCATTTTTTCTCTGAAGCCTCATGCTTCAGCCAGCCTTCTCACTCCACTACAGAGCAAGAGAACTGAATAGACACACAGATCCACAGAGCAGTTTTATGAAAGCAAGTGGCCAAAAATAGGTAATTAACAGTTATACATGTTCCTATTGTTAGTAATGTGATTAGAGCTGTATACTGAACTAGTTATGTGTTCACTTGTAGTTCCACCAAACAAACAAACTCGAACATGAAATCAAACAAGAAATCAAACAAACAAACAAACTATCAAACTTCAAAAGTTATATCGAATTCAAACTATCGAACAAACCCAAACAACTCTAACAACTCAAAACCAAACCCAAGCAAACAAACTCAAACAGCAAACAGCAATAGAGAGAGAGAAATATATCCACCATTTGTTATACTGTATTCGGCACATGTTGTACATGGACTGTTTGCTGCAAAAGTGTCAGTGTTATCTATGAAGAAAAGTTGAAGTTAATAAAGAAGATATTTTAAGCGTTTGGTGTGCTCTTTAACCACTTAAGCCCCGGAAGATTTTACCCCCATTCCGACCAGGGGGTATTTTGCGATTCGGCACTGCGTGACTTTAACGGAGAATTGCGCGGTCGTGCGGCGCTGTACCTAAACGAATTTGACGTCCTTTTTTTCCCACAAACAGAGCTTTCTTTTGGCGGTATTTGATCACCTGTGCGATTTTTTGATCACGCGCTATAAACAAAAAAAGAGCGTCCATTTTGCAAAAATAGCAATATTTTTCCCTTTTTTTTATATGAAATTCCCCCCAAAAAAAATGTAAAAATCAAAATTTTTTAAAATTTTCGGCCAATTTGTTTTATGCTACCTATGTTTGGTAAAAAAAATCGCAAAAAGCGTATTTTGATTGGTTTGCGCAAAAGTTATTGCGTTTACTAACTAAGGGAAAGATTTTTGTCATTTTTGTTGTTTTTTTTTTTAACCCGTAATGGCGGCGATCTGCGATTTTTTTTGCGGTACTGCGACATTGCGGCGGACAGATCGGACCCTTGACTGACATTTTTGACACTTTTGGGGTTACCAGTGACATTACTACAGTAATCAGTGCTATACATATGCACTGTTACTGTAAAAATACACTGGTAGTGAAGGGGTTAACTTTATTTGAGAGGGAGGGGCTGTGTGTGTCCCTAGGGGCGTGATTCTAACTGTGATTGGCTGGGGCTTCAGCTGTATGCAGAGTGATCAACGGATCTACATTGTAGATCCAGATGATCAGCTCTCATACAGCGAGGAGAATGACAGGCAGCTTGTTTACACAAGCTGCCTGACTTTCTCCCTCTCCCCCGCCGATCGCAGAGTGGCCGGCGGACATCGGGTCCGCCGGTCACACGCGCGGGGGGGTCCGTGACCACTCGGGAGCGGGAGCGCGCCTCCGGGGGCGCGCGCTCGCTCCCTAGACCCTCACAAGCTAGTGACGTAGCCCTACGTCACTTTGCCTGTGAGGGGCTGACCGCCGACGTAGATAGTCGTGCGGCGGTCGGCAAGTGGTTAAACCTACTGCTTTCCATAGAACGGTATTAGAGGAATTTATAGAGTAACAGACAGTCTGGTTAGACTGAAGTCAGAGAGAGCCAATTCTTCTAATGCCACAGCGCATAAGGGACTTTGTAGTGCTGCGCCTGCCACACATACCTGTCTATAGAAGGTCCCACAGTTAACAGTGCATGTCAGACCACATAAAGTCTAAGGAATTGTCTGTAGACTTCCAAGGCACAGATCTGGGGAAGGGTACAGAAATATTTCTGCAGAATTGACGGTCTCAATGAGCATACAGTAGTGTCCTCCATCATCCGTAAATGGAAGAAGTTTGGAACCACCAGGACTCAGGGGCATACCTAGAGCATTTGGCACCTGGGGCGGATCCTATATCTGGCTCCCCCCCGTGACGTCACATGTAGTGTCTCCACGCACTGCGGCCCTGTCAAGGTCTTACCTTGCCTTCCTGCTGGCAGCCATCTTGGATATGTGCAGACTGCTGTCTCTTATAAACTCTGTTTACATCATCACTTGTCTGCTGCCTGAGCATCGTTCAGTGATGATGTTGTACACCTGACTATATATATCACCTGATGGCTTTCAGACCTTGCCCTTGCACTCCAAGGTACATCACTGCTAGCAGTCCTCTGGTCTCTGTGGTTTCTCTGTGCATGACTTGGCTTGGCTGACGACCTTCCTGGCTCTTGATTTCACATCGACAGACGACCCCACATCAGTTGACGACCCAGCTTCAGCAGACTACCCACTCCTGGACTCGATCTCTGCTTGGATGACTACCCTTTCCTGGACTCGATCCCGGCTTGGATGACTACCCACTTCCGAACTTGGGCCCAGCTGTTCTTGATTTCGCTCCTCTCTCTTGCTGTGCGATTATTATTGTTGCATTAATAAACTGCTTATTTTACTTGCATCTTCGTGTGGTCTGGTTTCCTGGTACCCTGACAGGCCTAGAAGAATCCTCCTCCCTCTGCTCCCCCAGGCGGACAGGCCTCTCCTCCTCCTCTGCAAAAACAGCGCTGAACAACCCGAGGATTGTCAGTGGGCGGCTGGCGACAGACAGAAATACATGTAACCGGCAGTGGCACATTATGTGCTACTGCCATTGGCGGCAATAGGGTTGGTGTCACCTGGTGCAGCAAAACATGGTGTCACCCCTCCCCTAAAAAAAAAATATTTTCCTGTTTTCTAAATTGCGCCAAAGATGCAGCATGCAAAACTTTTGGTGTGCTTTCAGAAAATGGAGAAAAAAACACGCAACCTATAAGAAATCTATAGGACAGTACCTCTGGACCCATTTACATTACATAGCCCCCATACCTCTGGACTCCTTCACATTACAGAGCCTCCATACCTCTGGACCCCTTTACATTACACAGCCCCTGCACCTCTGGACCCCTTTACATTACACAGCCCCCACACCTCCGGTTCCCCTTACATTATACAGCCCCCACACCTCTGGACCCCTTTACATTACACAGCTCGGGACCTCTATAGTATAGAATTATAGTGGCAGGTTAGGGTGATATAATGGCAGGTTAGGGTGATATAGAGGCAGGTTAGGGGGGCATAGGGCAGGTTGGGATGGTTTAGTGGCAGGTTAGGATGGTATAGGGCATGTTATGGTGGTATAGGGCAGGTTAGGGTGGTATAGGGGCAGGTTATGGTGGTATTGGGAAGGGTAGGGTAGTATAGGGCAAGTTAGGTTGGTATAGTGGCAGGTTAGGGTGGTATAGGCAGGTTAGGGTGGTATAGTGGCAGGTTAGGGTGGTATAGTGGCAGGTTAGGGTGGTATAGGGCAGGTTAGGGTAGTATAGGGCAGGTTAGGGTAGTACAGTGGCTGGTTGGGGTAGTATAGGGCAGATTAGGGCAGTATAGTGGCAGGCTAGGTCTGTATGTAGTAAAAGTGTGCACTGCTCAGTCACTGACAGCATGGCAGGTGATGAAGATTCCTGGGCTGCTGTGTTCCCTCCTCCTCTTTCTCCTTTAGCTGCTGTATCAGCCTGAGGAAAGGAGTCTGTAGGAGGAGTGGAGGAGGTAGCCACACCCTGACCCTGACCCTGACCCCGTCCACCAACTCCGGCTGCCACAGGAGATAGTGAACATCCCAGTGGGATAGTCTAAATTGTTAAGATAACGGGAGTGTTACAGACAGCCTCCCCCACACCGCTGGACTCTGGACTCTGTTGACCTGATCAACTTTTTTACTTAGCTGCGAGGACAGGGAAAGTGCAGGGGCCCCATATGCAACCGCTCATTAAGACGGCTCTGCCAGACACCCCTCGAATGTGTGGCACCCGGAGCGGACCACCCCCTTCCTGCCGCCCCATTGGTACGCCACTGCCAGAACTTCCTAGAGCGTGGCGTCCAGTCAAACTGAGCGTTCGGAGGAGAAGGGCCTTAGTCAGGAAGGTGACCAAGAACTTGATGGCTCCAGAATTTCTCTATGGAGAGAGGAGAACCTTCCAGAAAAACAACAATCTCTGCAGCACTACACCAATTAGGCCTGTATGGTAGAGTGGCCAGACGGAAGAGGCTCCTCAGTAAAAGGCACAAGACAACCTGCCTGGAGTTTGCCAAAAGGCGCCTGAAAGATTCTCAGACCATGAGAAACAAAATTCTCTGGTCTGATGAAACCAGGCACCGCTCATCACCTTGCCAATACCATCTCTACAGTAAAAAATGGTGGTGGCAGCATCATGCTGTGGGGATGTTTTTCAGAGGTAGGAACTGGGAGACTAGTCAGAAAAGAGGGAAAGATGAATGTAGCAATGTACAGAGACATCCTTGATGAAAACCTGCTCCAGAGCGCTCTGGACCTCAGACTGGGGTGAAGGTTCCTCTTCCAACAGAACAACGACCCTAAGCACACAGCCAAGATAACAAAGAAGTGGCCATGGGACAACTCTGTGAATGTCCTTGAGTGGCCCAACCAGAGCCCAGACTTGAACTCGATTGAACATCTCTGGAGAGATCTGAAAATGGCTGTGCGCCAACGTCCCAATCCAACCTGATGGAGCTTGAGAGGTCCTGCAAAGAAGAATGGGAGAAACTGCCCTAAAATAGGAGTGCCAAGCTTGTAGCACCATACTCAAAAAGACTGTAATTGGTGTCAAAGGTGCTACAACAAAGTATTGAGCAAAGGCTGTGGATACTTATGTACATGGGATTTTTGCATTTTTTATTTTTAATAAATTTGCAAAGATTTCAAACAACCTTCTTTTAAGTTGTCATTATGGGATATTGTTTGTAGAATTTTGAGGAAAATTAATTGAATCCATATTGGAATAAGGCTGTAGCATAACAAAATGTGGAAAAAGTGAAGTGCTGTAAATACTTTCCAGATGCACTGTATACTCTATGATGTGAATAAAGTATTTTGCTAAATTTTAGACTGAACCTTAAAACAAAAAATTATTTTTCTACTCCTCATTGGCGTTGAAAGTCCCACACATAGTTCTCTTTTTCTATTTAAGACTCTGGCTCCCGGGTTTGACGCGCTTTATCGGAGTGGCTAGTGTAGGGACAGGCTCTCCATCTGGCGGGACAGTAAAGAAAGGTTCTGGAGGAGTAGGGACAGTGCAGGGACTACATCTACCTCGCTCAAGGAAGCCCTCTCTTTTGGGTATGGCCGCATTCTGCTCCTGGTTCGTAAGTGGCTACGGACGAATGTGCCTACCCGCAGGGTCTGATTGAGTGGTGCATTGCCTAACTTGGACTGAGTGTTTACTGCCCGCCACACCATGCTACACCTGACTCACAAGCATGCAAATCAGGGTGGCTCCAGGGAGACCCTACAAGGCAAAAGAGCACCCTTTAGATGAACGCACCGCACACTACACTTTTAAAGCTACGTTATGCTGTAAAGACTATACAAATTGGGGACAGGGAAAGAATGATGATGTAAGGTATGTTGTTACAGTTTTTCTTTTTCTGAGAGTTTGATACCACTTTCAGGCTATTCTCTAGGTACCGGCTTTGTAACATAAATCCTGCCAATATACTGTCTTGCAATGCCCTGTTCCAATTCACTTAATATTATGCCTGTTCATATCATGTGTAAATAAATAAACACATGCCACAGAGCCGCAAAGGAAGCTTGGCATAGACTTTCTCAGTGTGGAGCGTGGAAAGGGTGAGTCCATGGGGGCTGACCTGCGGTATGAACGTTAAGGGGGACTGATATGAAGTATGAATGTTAAGGTGGGCTAAACTAGTTTCTGGCTAAACCAGGGTATGAATCTTAAATGGGGACTGATATGGGGTTTTATTGTGTAACACTGTCCCTGTAGGTCTTGCTGTATGATGACTTATTGGGCCTCCTCTGATTACCTGCAGACAGTCACTTAAGGACAGTTCACTCATCCATCTTTACTCCCAGTTGCTCGTTACTCAATAAACAGTCCAGGGTTTTGGTTTTATATTTATTGTGGAACTTGGATGGGAGAATGGAATATTGAGATACTTCAACTAAAACTATTTATAGTTGATAAGGAAAACTCTAACTTGGCCTCACCAGGTTATTTGGGGAAGCAGTCACACTGCTTTAACCATACTGACACCTGTATGGAAGAATTAAGTCTTCTTGCTCTCTTTAGCAGCAGACTTGTTGCAAGTACTTTATCTTCAGGACACTCTCTAGCATGCCCCTGACTGATACCCGTCCACTGACTCTTCCACAGAAGGGGTCGACCTCTCAGAACAGGCCCCATGACACAGATCTGTACTTACTATAGGCAGAATCATATCCTCTCCAGTGTCTCCCTTCTAGTCAGCTCTGCAGGACACCTGGGTTCAGCTCCTCTCTGACTCTCTGGCCCTCAGGTCAACCACCTGAGGCCACATGGCAGCTTCTAGACAGGAGGGGCAGCCGCCCCCTCCCTCTGGGACCCTGCTCTCCAGCTGAAAGACCCGGAGCACATGTGTCCTTGGCATTTATAGTTTTTCAGCATGCACCGAGGCACTTTCTACCAATCACTAGGGCTGTACTAAATGCCTGTGCACTCATTTGTCAGGTTTTCTCCCACTGTCCAATATGCCTCCCTATTGGACCAGTGTGAAACAGTGTAAGACAAGCTGAGCTGCACCTGAGTACCATGAGCAGACCTCAAAAACGATACTCTGTCTCTAGAACCTACCTAGAAGGGTGCTACATTCACACCCTGCCAAACTGAGCCATGTCCTCACTGGCTCTGGGCATCCACCCCTACAAAAATACCTGTACAAAATTTATATGTAGTATCCCACAAACTTGGAAAGTGGAAAAAGGGAAATAACATATGTACAGGGCCATGGGGCATACCCCATATGTGGCCAGTAGATACAAAAAGTTATGTGAAAAAATATAGACATCTGCTGTACAAAACTTAAAAATCTACACAGAGTTTCACCAAGTTCATTATATTAATGCACCCCCCACCAAACAAAAAATCTGTCTGACAGGAAGAGGTTAGACACCCAGACTAACTTTGCAACAAATAAATGTAGCACCCTACTGATTGAAAACACTTCAATGAACCTCTGTTCTTCAGAGTGGTAGTCTTTAAGGGGTTGAATAATTGTGTCAATGAAGAATTCACAAAAGAAACATTTACTACTGTATTACAAAACCAATTGATGTAATTTTAGTTGCATATGGTTCTTTAAGAAGTCCTTGTAGGATTTCATTCTGAATACAATTACAAATGTACACTAAATTCTCTAAAACCCTTTACAGCATTGGGGGGTTGAATAGTTTTGAATACTACTGTAGGTGCTAGGCAAAGTATAGTGGGCCTTGGCTGCCTAACAGCAGGGCCATGATTTTTAGCTGGGCTGTCATGTCTCCCAGGTGTTGCTATTGAGACTGGGGAGTCTCCCCACTGGCTCCATGAGAAAGGTTCTCATTGGGCAGCGGAGGAAACCCAATCAGTGGCACATTCAGGCCTGTATCTACCCCAGAAAGGCAGATTTTGCCACACAGGATTCTGGGAGTGGGTATAAGTTTGAGGGGAGCGCATGACGCAGCGTCTTTTGGTGGGAAGCAGAGTCCCAGGAGGGAGAGTATGGCTGTCTCTCCTCCTGTCAGCAGGATTGGGTGTCCCGGGCGGCTTGCCTGAGGGGACAGAGTGAGCTGAGCTGCAGAGAGGATCCGGTGTGCCGAGGACCAGCGGAGCAGAGGGGGTCCAGTTTCAGGAAAGCATTCCCAGTTTGTGAGTACTGTAAACTGCCCCTGGGGGTTTGCCTAGCAGAGGGAACCACTCCGGTGAAGGTCCAAGGGATCCAGGAGCCAGCTAGCGGTAAAGGGGTGTCAGTGTTGACCCTGAAGTGTAAAGGGGGTGCCTAGTGAGAGGACCCTGAAGTGTAGAGGGGGTGCCTAGTGAGAGGACCCTGAAGTTCAGAGGGGGTGCCTAGTGAGAGGACCCTGAAGTGTAGAGGGGGTGTCTAGTCAGAGGACCCTGAAGTGTATAGGTGTAACGCTCCTGCGTTTTTGTAGTAGGCTGGATTTGCAGCTGCAGAATCTCCACTCAGTAGTCATGTAGAGATGTGTTGAATAATCAGATCCAACTCTCCAGACTCATCACTGTGGGCCCGTCAGCTTCAGCATACAGATATACACACACTCAATAAGATGTTCCTGGAGTGATAGGATGTATATGATAGTATGAAGGTGATGTGCTGAAGGGACAGGTGTGAACAGTGACAGAGATGGTAAGCACTTGATAGAAATGTTCAGGAGAGTATTAGATGGTATTTAGGTAGAATGCAGATAGGTTAGTAATCGAGTATGGTAACAGGTGGTAAGGACAGCAGATGACAAATACAGGATAGGCTAACCCAGTGCAAGGATAGATGGTAGTAGACTCAAGAGCTAGCAATCTATGTAACAGTGCAGATGATATAATTAGTATGCATAGGTAGTAACAGTCCTTAATGTGCAGAGGTAGGTAGTGTAAGTTAGGTTATGGAGGATTCCCCTGTGGGGTACTTATCACTAGTAAGGTTAGTAGTAGAGGGGTCCAGTAGTGAGATACAGGGATCAGTAGCGAGGTTCCGGTCTGTTCCAGGTAAAAGCAAATAGCTGGAGGTTTCGGCAGCGAGACAAGCTTGTAAGCATGTAGACACACAGGCACATAAGCACAGGCACAGGCACATTGAACGAACAACGTGAGAGAGAACGCCCGCGGTTGAAATAGCCGCTCAGAGCGGCGCTCGGCGATGACGTCATCCGTCTTAAAGGTGTATGCGTACCACCTAATTAGAAAGGTGGGACGCATATTGAAAGGAAATGGAAATTAAGGGTACCAGAGGTACCAGAATCTTACAGTACCCCCCCCCCCCTTAAGGCCGGCTCCGGAAGGCCTATAGCACTGGTTTCTCCGGGTATTTCGAGTGAAACCTTCGTATAAGCCTAGGTGCGTGAACATCAGAGGTATCCAACCAGGTGTCGTCTTGGGGTCCATAGTTCTTCCATCTTATGAGATACTGGAGTCTTCCTCTGTGGATACGAGAATCCAAAATCTCCTTAATCTCATATTCTTCTCTGCCTTCAACTTGTATTGGAGGTGGAGGCAAGATGGTAGGCCTTATTCCTTGGTTAGGAACATGGGGTTTCAGTAGCGACACATGGAAGATGGGATGGATCTTGAGATCTGCCGGTAAGGTGAGCTGTACTGCAGCTTTTCCAATAAGTTTCTTAATTGGGAAGGGTCCCAGAAATAAAAGGTCCAAGCTTTTTGCTAGGGATCTTTAACCTTAAATTTTTTGTCGATAGCCAAACGAGGTCCCCAATAGCATACTGAGATGAAGGTCTTCTACGAAGGTCGTAGTACCTTGTTGTTGACTATGAGCGTGTGAGATAGTGGTATTAAGTAAACCCAGAGAGTCTTTTATTTGGGTAAGATAGTCCGAGGCTTCTGGGTTACTTGATGGTAGGATGCGTGGTGGAAGAAGTGTGGGATGAAACCCATAGTTCAAGTAGAATGGACTTTGCTAAGTAGTACTGTGGGTTGCGTTGTTATAAGCAAATTCCGCCAGAGGGAGAAGGTCCACCCAATCATCCTGTAGGTATGATGTGTAGCAACGCAGATATTGTTCTATACACTGGTTGACTCTTTCAGTCTGTCCGTTGATCTGAGGGTGGTAGGGTGAAGTGAGCTTTCGCTCAATCCGTAATATTTGACAGAGAGCTTGCCAAAATTTGGAGATGAACTGTGAACCACGGTCGGATAAGAGAGTCTTTGGAATTCCATGTAACTTGAACACATGTTTCATCAGTAGTTCCGCTGTTTGTTTAGATCAGTGTTTCTCAACTCCGGTCCTCAGGGCACACTAACAGGCCAGATTTTAAGTATTACCTTGGGGAGATGCAGACTAGAATTCTGCAATCACTGAGCAGCAAATGATATCACCTGTGATGTATTTCAGTTTTCTTGCAAACCTGGCCTGTTAGTGTGCCCTGAGGACCGGAGATGAGAAACACTGGTTTAGATGAAGGTAGTCTACGGATAGCGATGAAATGTGCCATCTTTGTCAGGTGGTCCACTGACACTAGAATGGTATTAAATCCTTTAGATGGTGGTAGTTCTACTATAAAGTCTAAGGACACAACTTCCCATGGAACCTGGGGTATTGGTAGACTGCAGAGTAGACCAGATGGTTTTGTAGTGTCAATTTTGGACCTTGCACAGATGTCACATGAAGAAACAAATTTTTGTACAGACGTCTTCATATCAGGCCACCAAAACTGCCTGGTAAGCAAATTAAGGGTTTTCGTCATACCCATATGTCCTGCCATGGGCACATCATGTGATAACTCCAAGATCTTGGTGCGCATAGTAGGGGGTATGTAGAGTTTGTCGTTGTAATAGAGGAAGCCTTCTGCATCAGTACTTAGTTGTGGTGGAGGTGAATCCAATCCTATACTGTGCAAAATCTCTTCCTTCAAGGAACGAACAACACCAATAATACGTTCATAGGGTATTATAGGAATAGAAGGGATTTCGGCGCAGTTATCTTCGGTTAATCGTGATAGCGCATCCGCTTTTTTATTTTTGTCTGCAGGCGTGTAGGTCACTAGGAAGTTGAATCTTAGGAAGAATAATGACCATCGTACCTGCCGGTGGGAGAGACTTTTGTTAGTCTGGAGGTATTGAAGGTTTTTGTGATCTGTATATATGAGTATTGGTAACCGGGTACCTTCAAGTAGATGTCGCCAATTCTCCAGTGCCAGTTTTATGGCAAGCAACTCCTTTTCACCCACTGGGTAATTCACCTCTGGGCTGCTTAGTGATTTAGAGAAGAAAGCAACTGGGTGGAGTGGTGAAGTATTTGTTGGTCGTTGGGAGAGAACTGCTCCTACTGCCATATTTGACGCATCTACCTCCAGAATATATTGGAGGGATGGGTCTGG